>NC_141358.1:6122234-6364734 GCF_057382095.1 Aulonocara sp. 'chitande type north' Nkhata Bay
GTGATAAACATGATAAAAGTTATCCAGTGGGGTCACTAAGGTAAGGTAAAAATTTGTCATAGACTATCGTTTCACATGGCTACACTGTCCCATGGTCACAAACCTTGTTTTGTACATCATATGACTTCAAGGGCTTGCAGCTAAATGGAAAGTCATGAGATTGGCAAGATGAAAAATGATAATTTCACCAACAGATTTGATGTCTTCCTATACGTCACCTCATTTCAGATAACATAATGATTCATCACATATCAGGAACTTTACATATTGTAGGTATGTAAAGCGCTATACAAATACAGGCCATTTACCATTTACCATGTATCGGTATGTTCTGGGATTTCTTCTGTTCTTTTAATGCCAAGTCAGTGCTTCATGCAGAAGAGGTGGCCCTATGCCAAAAGATGGGTTCCTGTGGTTTCTGGAACTCACTGGAACATTAACTTAACAAAATGCTCACGGATGACATGGATATCTATTATAAAATCTTTTTAAAAAACGCTTTTGCCTCTGCTGGAAGGGATAAAATGAATACGATGATATAAAGCTTAATAATTTATTTATTTTTTGATGAAATACTGCTTATAAAATGTGACAAGCATAAAAAAGTACTAAATCAACTTTTAAACTTAGTTAAAGTTCTTAACTAATGGATGCAACCAACCGATGCTGATCCACTATAGCAAAACATTACAGCTCACCTTAAACATAATTTCTATCAACTGGCAAGTTTACCAGTTAGTTGCTAACTTCATATTTGGTCAGTCTTAACTGCAGACCTGGGCATTCCGCTAAGGGTTTGAGTTTTTGGCATGTCTGGCTAAGGGCATGTCTGTGGTGCCACAGCAAATTTTGATCATTCGCCGTGATATTTTCATTTGCTGTCATTCACAAAAGCATAATCCAAAGTTTGATAAGGGTATACCCTTGAATATATTTCAATTGTAATATTTAACAATGGTTACAGCACCACCTAGTGGGAACAGGAAATGGCATGTTTTACACTTTGAGATACAGCTTCAAGGTGACTGACCTGAGCCACCCAAAATAACTCAAGAAGTTGGTCTTGGGTTCTGTGAATTTTTTGCCAAAGGGCGTCACCCTGGTGGCACTGCGAATTTTAATGTTTCACCATGAAGCATGACATTGCTATAACTCAAAGACACGTGGTCCAGTCTCTCCCAAAGTTCACTGGCAAGATGAGAGTCCAGCCCTGAATAGACTGATATGATACTTGTCAACAATAGTTAGAACTCCACCTAGTGAAAACAGGAAATGTAATGTTTTAATTTCATATTCTACTCCTCCTAGATTGACCACATGAATAAATATCAGACTTTGATGAAGCTACAGTGTGAAAATTGGGAGATTTCATTTAACAACAAACCCTGGTGCCATGGTGATTCGTCTTGAAACAGAAGGTAATTGTTGAGGTCTTGAAAAGCCTAAAAAAATCATAAAATTTGGAAGAGACGATCAAGATGCACAAAGACTCTTGAAGCCATGGACTAAACTCCAATGGTAGTGAGCCATTTTGAATTTAATGTATAATTTTGCCAGCATTTTTGAGTTCATAGGCATCTATGTGCCAATATTATGTCACACTTATAGCACCACCTGGTGGCAACAGGAAATACCCTGCAGGTTATAATCATCAAACAATTTATATGGAATTTTAATTGGTTGTTCCAGCCATAATATACAGCAGTTGACATGTGGGTAGTCGATGTATTTAGAGGTAGTCCTCCTTATTCATTTGTCAGTTTACTCTCTACATCGTACCTCTACCACTGGGAACAAAAAAAAGTTTCAGAGCATGATGATACCACCGCCATGCGTGACAGTGGTACTGTGTTCTTAGGTTTGAAAGCTTCACCTTTGCACCTCCAAACATATCTTTTGTCATTGTGGACAGATAGCTCAATCTTTTTCTCATCTGACCATAAAACCTGTCTCCTGAAGGCATTTGGTTTCTCTAAAAAGTTCTTTTGCAACTGCAAATTTCAGTTGAGCTTAAACATTTTGGAGCAGAGGCGTCTTTCTTGGATGAACCCCTTTTAGTTCCTTGGGTTGCTCATGAACATCCTAACCAAATCATCTAAGGATGACAGTTTGGGTAATCTTTCAGACCCTTGGAAAGTAGGGATGCATCAGAATAACATGTAGTAAAATACAGTTGTTTAAATTGATGAATCTGCAGCTGTTTGGAAAGGACCCATTAAGCTTCTGGAATAAACTTTCCAAAGCCCCAACTGACACCCTACTGAAAAAACTGCATTTTTTGGCCTTAGATGCTATAATAATTCTGCAATGATGCAAAATGACTGTTGTCTTAAAATTTTTGCACAGCACTATACTAGTCTGCATCAACACTGGGATGGGTGATGCCTGCAGAGATTATTAATGGCATTCACTTCAGAGGGGGGCTTTAATGTTCTGGTTCACTAGCATATGAAATTATACCAGTGAACCTTCTTGCTATAAAAAAAACACAATTTGTTTGGGCAAATTATAATGTATATATTTAAAGCTGTGCAACATGGTGAAATCCACATCGGTGTCATTACCTTTAAACTGGTAGAACTAAACACTGATACCACCTCTTATTACTCATGACCTCTTTCACAACATGATTGGGGATAAAAAATTTATTTATTGTCTAATTAATGTTTTTGAATATTATTGAGACTTTGAGTGATAGGTGGATCTCAACATAGGCAGTTGGCTAAATGATGTAACCTCAACAAATATGAGTCACCTGTCTTTGTGGTCTTGGTGGCTCCGGGAACTTTTAAATGCAGCTGTCAGACAAATAATATTCCTTTCTCTGTGATCAACTGAACATGTCATTTACAAGTCAATGAAATTAATAACAGTAGCAGGAAACAAGTATCTGTCTCTGTGAAATGTACTCATACAGTCTATTGATCCACCTTGCTAACTAAACTGGCAATCTGCTGACAACAAAACTTAAAAGTGGTCGGACCTGAACTTTCGTGTCCTGCCTAAAAGATGGGTGTGTACCTCCCTCTGCAGACTTCACTGTCACTTCCTTTTAAGTTGAAATGCCTTATTTTATTTTAAATGTCAAGAAGAAACAAAGGACACATTTGTTTAGCTGCAGGACTTATAGAAAAGTACTAATCACTGCGGCTTGGGGTAAAGAGAGTTGGGGTGGAGGATGCAATAAGAGTTTAGATGAAAAGGTACTGCACTCGCAGAGCTTAACAAATGAACACCTACGTGACCAGAAGATCTTATCTCTGGCTTTTTGTTATAATTGATAGTTCCACATTGCCCCTCCTTGGAATTTCCCAACATTATACAGGAGGGATTATGAGTTTAGACTGTTTTGTGTGTTATTTGATTGTTATTGTTAATAGCTTTATTTAACCAGGATACGTAATGCCGAGATTAAAAACCTTTTGTGCGCTGGCCAAGACGGAAAAGAAATTGACAACTTGAAACAAAATCACATTTAATAATACTCGCAAATGTCTAAACAAGGATATTCTCGCAACCTTGACTTGGTGCTCGTTCGTCTGGGAGATAGACGCAGAAATGAAGCCACACAATTAGCCACATCTAACAAAAGAAAAGGAAAGAGAAGGCAACTACTTCTATAGATCATGTACATGTACTTATGCTAACCTAACCGTCGCCATTTTTGTTTTTGCCAACTTCAACTGATCTGTTTAGATTTGTTTCCCTGAATTTGACTCAACAGCAAAACCCAAGACTTTGCACAGAGTTTTAGACAATTGTTGCCGACACGTACTGTAATTCAAACCTTCACGCTATCTCGAGTAAAATGTCAACATTTAAGAACTTTCATACTGGTAAAGGTTTTTGGCCTATAGGAATATAAACATTTACAGTCTTTGCTACATCACCTTTACATTCCCAGTTTTGTAATTTATAGTTGTTTAAAATATCAGATTAATTAAAGAAGGAAATGGGCAGTCAAAGAAAGGGAAAGTAAACGAGGAAATTATGAATGAATACTTATGGTGAAAATGAATTATTCGTGGTTCATTTTTTCCAAAAGCAGGATGAGCTTTCTGAAAGGCAAAGCGCCACAAACCACAGTCTGAAGGAAGCAAACACATGCAAGTCACACTGTGTGACTCACGTATTACTGTTAAAATACAGTCAGTGCACTACTGCTTACAAGGAGAATAACTATTTCTCAAGCTTCCTGCTAAACACACATTCTGTTGTCTTCTAGTCATTGAATATTTAGCACAACTCTGAACCAGTTTAATTTTTACCACTGTGATTAAAAATGAGCTAAAAAAAAAAAAAGCCTCCTATCAGCAAGGAGGGAATCAGCTTAGACCATGTTGGTCACACACAGACTCTGTAAGCCTGTTATACTAACAGGGATTGAAATGGTCTGCATCCATTATGCACTTAATACCTCAGTGTTATGCACACGGATCTCTGTATGTTTCGAGAGACCACTTAAACCGAGATCATCCTCTGACTGTCACTGAGCATCACTTGGTCCCATAGAAATAAGATTCCCTGGAAGACCGAGTCGTCTGACGCAAACAGTGGTGTGATCTGATAAAACTGAAAGATGTGTCATCGGTGTTTGAACCCTCGGTCTGATGGGCCCTTAAGCAGTCTGCTTGCCTCTCTATTCATTAGTCAGTTTGCCAGATAAGATGAAACTAATATCTGTATGGCACACGGTAGCCAAGCAAGTAATTCAACAAGAGATCAGTGGTTTTTTGTTTTTTTTTAAGTCTTGTCTGATCATGTTGTTTGCATTATATTCAGAACCCAAAAGAAAAAAAAGAGGACTGGGACACTAATGAAAATGTCATTTTAAAAAACAAACAAACTGAATGCTAGAGTCAGTGCTCGACAGTGACGGCCCGTTTGATAGTTTTGACTCGTGAATCTCTCTCAGGTGACCAGTGACGTTTTTAAAAAGCTCTGTGGTCAGACATTTCTAATTGACCGACCTTTTTTTCCCCCTCTGTTTTTCCTGAAAGACCTGGAATGAATCAGAAAGGGGAAGTTTAAACGAACACTGACTTTGTTCCCCACATTTAGCACTGAAGCGAAAGCAAGGACACATCAGTTCCCCTGCTGCTGTACACTACATTAATGCCTAAGGACATACAACATTGTATAGCACATACATGAGAATCAACCTGAATACATTAAAACTACAGAGAAGTAACATTAGCCACAACTGACCTACAGTATTACACAGCACTCCCTAATCCTGATTATGTGGCAGTGTGTAAATGTATATGGGGGAGACTTATTAAGAACTAAAGATGCATCTTAGCTATCTCAGTTTCTTTAGAATAACTAATATTCCATTTTTAAAAAATTTTTTTTTAATATGCAGCTTCCATATTGAGAGTATAAAGTTTGCTTTTCTGTGCATTAGTTGATCTGGTGAAGTCAAGACAATCTCTGATGAGCGATTTTTTCTGCCAAAATGCAGATTACATGAATTCAACAAAGAGAATAATTTATGTTCATGACTTCCA
This sequence comes from Aulonocara sp. 'chitande type north' Nkhata Bay, assembly GCF_057382095.1. Taxonomy (NCBI): domain Eukaryota; kingdom Metazoa; phylum Chordata; class Actinopteri; order Cichliformes; family Cichlidae; genus Aulonocara; species Aulonocara sp. 'chitande type north' Nkhata Bay. The sequence goes on from NC_141358.1 coordinate 6,127,745, forward strand.
TTAATGTGTAATATTAGACAAATTCGGTTAATTTCAGATTTGTTTGGGGTTTTTTGTTTGCTTTTTTTAAAAAAATCTTTTCCTCATTGCTTGATCATCATATCAGTTTCTCTTCACTGTCATTTCTCATTAACCGTCTTACACAACATGAAACAGGCCTCTTCTTTTGAACTGTCTAAATAAAACTGAGTAGCCTTTTGTTTCCTCCTTTTCCCTCTCACTGACACACAAAAAGTTCCTTTCTTGAACTGGTGAATGGTTTACAGATTAGCCACAAGGACAGATTATGTACCAAATTAAAAGAGAATAAACAACGTCATAACAGAGAGATAAGCAATCATATGAAGCTCAGTTCTAAATCTGTTCTTTAAAACTACACAGCAAGAAAATGTGACGACTTACTTTTTCCTTTCTTTCCTTTCTCTCTGTCTCTCTTTTTAGAAGTAAACAGAAGCAGTAAAATAAAAATGGATGCACCAGGATGACCAAAGGAAGAGCTTTAAGGCGTTTTCAACACTCAAAAGTGCGTCATCAGTGTGTAATCTGACATTTATTAAAAACATTTGTTCAGTTACAATTGCTTCAACGTTACACCGTTAGGCAGTCGGTCACCGAGTGAGGCGTCCCGCTAATATGGACCCGCTACCAGTGTCGGAAACATCAGTGTCGGTTTTCTGGATGAGCCTTTTAAAAACCGAACTTCACAGAGACACCAGAAGGCGATATTAGCGCGCGCGCGCGCGCACACACACACACACACACACACACACACACACACACACTAGAAAAATAGAGTGATTACCAATTGAATCCAATTGAGACTTTTTCATACAAAAAGAAGAAATAAAGAGAATCGCTATGCGCAATCAATGAAAGTCGAGACAAGCACAAAATTACAGCCTACGGTCTATGCTTCAACATGACTTTAGGCTATTTTGACAAAGAGTCCTGAAAAAAAATTCTTCATGTTTTTTGCAAGAAAAACAACAATGTGCCATGGGTGAACATCTGATAGCAGCATCTGGATATTTTGCACTGTGGGTTGGATACTTATTAAGCAGAGTGGGCAGAGCAGCGGCAGTTCAGCATCTACACATGGAGTATCGCTGTTTGGGAATTCAGCAGATCGTTCCTGTATTGTTCCAGCCAGTTTCTAAGCTCGGAAATCCGGTATCCCTCTGGACCCCTGCCCCCCTGGTACACCACTTTTTCATCGCTCACGATGTAAAGTCTCTCAAAGTAGGCTCCATACGCGGCGTTACATGAGTTGTCCATATTATCCACCACCACGTTGGTCTCCGGCACCTCAGTGAGCATCAGCTGAGCGGCTCTCAGTCTGTCCTCCAAACAGCGATGCTTGGGGATCTGATACGGCGCGTCCGAGCTCACCCAGCCGTCCGAGGGATGCGCCTCTTCGATATATACAACTAAAAAGTCCGCAATGTCTGCGTACTGACTCACGACGCGCTGAAACGCCGTCAGACGCGTCATGAATGGCGGTCAGGAGCAGCTGCCAAAGTTAAGAATGAGCGGTCTCTTCCCTTTCACGCAGTCCAGGATTCGCACCTGCTTCCGCTCCTGGACGAGCACCACCTCGGTGTTGGGCGCAGGGCGCCCAAGGTGCGCAGATTTGAGAAAGTCCAATTTCTGACCATGCCACACGGCCCTCAGGGACTCCAAGGTGAACATCTTGTTAGAGTCAGAGACGCACACCGGCGGGTCGTCAGGGCTCTCCTGCCTCTCTCCCATTTTCAGCAGCACTTGTTTCCTAATGCACAAGAAATCCAGGAGCCACAGCATAACTGCGGCCAGAAGGAACCGGGGCAGCAGCATCAGGCAGAGGGCTGCATGCTTCAGCGCCTTCGCCATTTGGACACCGCCGGAGTCGTCCATCATCTCTCCCCCAGCTGATAGGATGAGACTGTGCCGGCAAACGAGACAACTGGTATTTAGTCACCTTTACCCATTGGAGAAAACTATCTGACGCACGCAGGCACTCTTTTTATAGGTACAGCAGCGTTTGAATAATGAGGAGGGGGGGGGGGGGGGGGGGGACACGCCTCCGGTACCCGCACCGCCCACTCACATGGTGGGGATTACCTCCCGTCAACTCTGGGCTTCAAAGATCCACAAAGACATGGGAAGCGCGAGAGGAAGATATATTGAGAGGTTGAATGTTGATAACACATAACAGTTCTCTATCTTTTGGGGTTTGTTTTGTTTATTTATTTTTTCTTTTTTGTACTTTATTGGGCATGTAGACTTCGTACGGTTAGTTCAGAAAGTAGGCAAAACATTTGATTCACTTCATGCTTCAGCGGCCTCTACGGCCACTAGACGGCGCTGGATTCATACAGACCATCTAGGCTGGATGAGTCATTCGCTTCGTCTAGGGCCCCTCAACATATTGTTAGGAAAAGGAGGCAGCATAAACCTGCCATCACCAGTTTCAAAATTGAAGTGCGTGTGTCTGTGCCCGTGATCATGGCAAAACATGATCCCAAAGACAAACTGAAGGAGGAAATAATCACTGTGCTGTTTTGAGCAACATTTGGGCAGTGCTGTGTAGGTGAGATTAAAATGAAGGTTCGTCTATGGGAGCTATGAACAGTGAGTAGGCCATGCTGAGCTGGGCTTTGGGGTTATTGTAAGATAAAATTCTGTTATTTTGTCAGCAACTTTTTGTTCCTGACTGTCTGGTCTAGTAAAAGATGATTAAACTAGAAAATGAAACGTGGAATTTACTGTATTGTCATTCTTAAGTTCCTCCTATTTACGATGATTACACAGAAAAAAGAAATGTGGAATTACTGTATTCTCATGCTTAAGTTTCTCCTATTCCGTATGATACAAAAAGGCCAAAGCAAATCATGTTACCTCACCATGAAATTTCCTCCTCATCTCGGGCGTTGATGACATGGCATCCATGTGACTGCTTGGATCGGTTTCTCTGATGCCATAACACTCCCAGCATGTGTCCAACCTTCTTTCCCACCCCTGAGTCTGTCCCCTGAGTCTTTCTTTCCTCCTCCTACCTTTTTCATTCTACCCCATGGCTTGTTTCACTGTGTTGGCTGTGTCATACACCGGCTGTAAAAACAGATAGGAATATACAGTTTCTTGTCACCTACAGAAATTCTACTATGCTGTTCACTATTTATCATCACCCATATACAGTTACAATGTTGGATGATCATTTTAAACATAATATGACCATTTCCCCCCCCCCCAACATTGGCTTCTTTTTACTGGCTCCCTGTTAAATCCAGAATAGAAATCAAAATCATTCTCTTCAAATATGGGTATCAAATAACCAGGCTGCATCTTATCTTAAAGATCTAATAGTACCGTGTCACCCTGTGAGGTAGCTTGACCAAAGTGGCTGAAGAAGGGCAGGAGACAAATGCTGTCCAGTGCAGCAAGTGATTTATTCACCATCTTGGTGATAATTTTTATTTTTTTTAACCCCCCCCAAAACCCCCCCAACTCAACTCCAAAGTTAACCCAGTTGTTACGTTCCCCCCAAAGGGGTCTAGGCATATGAGTGAGGGGACCAGTAACAAATGAGTCCGGAATCAGAATGAAAAGGAAAACAGACAGAGTTGTTCTGTATTAATAGAACTTTATTACGAAATGGTACAGGTGGATTACAAACGACATTAACATTAACTTAAAGGGCCGGCAACGCCGTCTTACCAACAACGCCAAAGAAACAAAGAAAACGCTCGCAGCCACGAAAGGCAGGAAGACTACCAAACAAACACAATAAAAAAGGCGGCACTTCCCACACTTCCTACCCTACTCCCCACCACGGGGAGACACTCTCAGGGCCCACAAGCCCGTCTGCTCACTGGTCAGAAAGAGGCTGTCTGTCCAACATCTAGCACCGAAACGCGTAGAGCCACCGAGGAAAAAAGCCACCCTGCTCACAGCTCATCCCCAGTTTAAATAGCCTCAGAGGATGATTGCTGACTGGAGTCAGGTGGCAAACGAGGCTAATCATCAGCAGCTGTGTCCTGGGGAGAGAGGAGAGTGAAAGAGACAGAGAAGGGTAGGAGTGGCAAGAGGGGTGGAGGCGGGGAGAGTGGGCAAACACCCCACCCACACACTCCCACAGCCTCACAGAACGTAACATTCTCCCCCCCCTTACATTGAAGCCCAACAACAACAACAACAACAACACCCTATTGCGAGCTGCGTGAGAGTGCATCAGCCACTATATTGTCAGTACCTTTCTTGTGTATGATCATCAGATTGTAATCCTGGGCCAGGAGTGCCCAGCGCATCAGTCGCTGGTTGTGATTGTACATCCGGTTCAGAAAAACAAGGGGGTTGTGGTCTGTGAACACGGTCACCGGGGAAGCGCTGGAGCCCACATACACTTCAAAGTGCTGCAGAGCTAGAAGCAGAGCTAAGGCTTCCTTCTCTATGGTAGAGTAGTTCAGTTGATGGGGTTTGAACTTTGCAGAGAAATAACAGACCGGATGGCACACACCTTCCTCATCATCCTGCAGCAGGACTGCCCCGGCTCCGGTGGCACTGGCATCGGCCTCTAGCTTAAAGGGGCGAGAGAAGTTTGGAGCTGCCAATACAGGGGTGCTGCACAGAAGAGATTTTGCCGACTCAAAGGCATGCTGGCATTCAACTGACCATTCAAAAGGCACCTTTGGGCTACACAGTTTGGTTAGCGGGGTCACGACCACAGAAAAGTTCTTACAGAAACACCGGTAATATCCGGTCATCCCTAGGAACCGCCTTAGTTCCCGTCTGGTGGCTGGACTCGGGTAGTCCAGGATTGCAGCAACCTTCGCCTCCACTGGGCGGACCTGCCCAAACCCCACCTGCTTACCTAGGTAAGTGACGGTTGCCTTACCAAACTCACACTTAGCGAGATTGAGGGTCAACGAGGCCTCGGCTAGCCGCTGAAACACTGTCCTCAGAAGGGACATATGATCTGCCCATGTGTCTGTGTATAGCACCACGTCATCTAGATACACATTGCACTGGGGCACATCTCCCAACACCAACTGCATCAGTCGTTGAAAAGTAGCTGGGGCATTTTTCATGCCAAAGGCCATTACTGTGTATTGCATGAAGTGGTCAGGGGTGACAAATGCAGAAATCTCTGAAGCTCTGGGAGTGAGAGGCACCTGCCAGTAGCTTTTAAGGAGATCGAGTTTGGTGATGAATTTGGCAGGGCCGATGCTGTCAATGCAGTCTTCCATACGAGGAAGCGGAAAAGAGTCAGAGACCGTTACAGCGTTTACCTTCCGATAATCTGTGCAGAAACGGGGTGTGCCATCAGACTTAGGTGTTAGTAGACATGGGGAGCTCCAGGGGCTACAACTAGGTTGTGCCAAGCCGTTTTCTACTAAGTACTCAACTTCTTCTTTCATGACCTCACGTTTGGCGAAGGGGCAACGATATGCATGCTGCTTGATTGGGACTGCGTCTCCAACGTCAATGTCATGCTCACAAACGTGGGTACGTCACTAAAAAGAGACAGGTAGGAGTGCAGCAAGTCAAGTACCTCTTTACACTGGGACGGAGGAAGGTGAGATAGGTTGGCCTCGGCCTTAGCTAAAAAAACAGAATTTGACAACCGCCCACATTGCTGTCCCTCAGAAAGGGTACCCAGATCATCATCACCCTTAACTTCAACACTTAGCAGGGCAACAGGGACTGAACCGGGGACAGCCGTCCCAGCAGTGTCTGATGATTCTGTCATGCTGGTGTCTCTGGTATGGTATGGTTTCAACATGTTGACATGGCATAGGCGAGTCTTCCTTCTGCGTTCTGGGGTGTTGAGAATATAGTTGGTGTCAGACACTTTTTTCACTATCACATAGGGGCCTGAGAAACGAGCCATGAGGGCAGAACTGGGCACGGGCAACAACACAAGAACTTTGTCCCCAGGCTGGAACTGTCTTTCCTCTGCTTTTTGATCACATCGTTTTTTCATGTTTGCCTGGGATACACAGAGAGCCTCTTTTGCTAACAAAGTAGCCCGTTGCCACCTGTCCTTGCATGTTTTTACAAACTCCACCACAGTAGTTTTAGGCACACAACCACTGAGAAAACTCTCCTTCAGCACCTTTAGCGGACCCCGCACGTCATGTCCAAACACCAGGGTAGCTGGGCTGAACCCCAAAGACTCCTGCTTCGCATCACGTATAGCGAACAATACAAAAGGGACCCCTTCATCCCAGCTTTTTCCGGTGTCGTGGCAATACTTACTCAACATCGCCTTGAGAGTTTGATGCCACCACTCCAGTGCACCTTGTGACTCTGGGTGATAAGCACTAGACACAGAATGAGAAACTCCAAAGGACCGTAGAGTCCGATTAAAATCCCTGGACATGAAATTGGTACCCTGATCTGTCTGCACGGTTTTCGGGAGGCCAAAGGTGGTAAAGAATTTGACTAGTGCTTTGGTAATGCTTGCTGTCGTGATTTTCCGCAGAGGAATCGCCTCTGGGTATCGAGTGGACACACACATTATGGTTAACAAGAACTGATTCCCTGCCCGCGTCTTTGGTAAGGGGCCAACACAGTCTACCAGGATATGCTCAAAAGGTTCACCGACAGCAGGGATAGGACGTAGGGGGGCGGGGGGCACCGCCTGGTTCGGTTTACCCACAAGCTGGCAAGTGTGACAGGTGTTACAAAACTGCACTACATCTGCTTTCATTGCCGGCCAAAAGAAATGCTGCAGTATACGTTCATATGTTTTAGTGACACCCAAATGACCTGACCATGCGTGATCATGTGCTAACTGCAGCACATGCCACCGCAGACTGGTCGGAACCACCAACTGCCGCACTACGCTCCAGTCTTCTCCAGGCCTTGGGGTCCACTTGCGCATCAATAAACCTTCCCAAACGAAAAATGTCTGCCTCTTGCTCCCCTCACCTCCCTTATCCTGAGCTGCTGCGGTAAAACACTGAACTAATGAAGGGTCTTCTTTCTGAGCCTTCACAAGTGCTTCCCGGGTGAGCAGAAAAGGAGCTCCAGACACAGGAGCTGGCTCAACCACACTGTGAGCTAACTCTAAGGCTCCATTATCTCCCTCATCGGTGCAGGGCATCACATCCTTCTCTAGAATAGAGCCGATCACTGATTCTGACAAATCAACCCCCCCCACCTTGTTGCTGGGCACGTGAACGAGTCAGAACGCTCACCGGGAACACATCCGGGTGCTGCAGGCTGAGGGCATCTAACACAGGCTCTATAACAGGATTGTTGGTCACCTCAGGGGTAGGGTAAACTTTCCCACCCGCGATATCATTTCCCATTATAAAATCCACCCCATTAATCGGGAGAGAAGGCCGCACACCCACTGAGAAGAAACCACTCACCAGCTCACTCTGTACCCAGATACGATGGAGGGGAGCAGGCACAAAACTCATCCCAACACCTCTTACAATGATGCTAGAGTCACAGTCAGACTTCTCATTAAATTCAAGCACACTAGCTAGTATGAGGGACTGTGAGCCACCAGTATCACGCAGAATGGTCACTTCACGCTTATCCTCGGTCTTACCAGAAAGCGAAACTATCCCCTTAAAAATGAAGGGCTTAAAACACTCATCCGGGGTCTCAGGGGAAGGGGGCCTACTGACAGGAGGCATGGTTTTAATCAGCCCAACCCCTTTTGGTTTACGTGAAGACGAGACTGATTGTTTCCGTCTGTAAGCTTCACAATCTGCGATCAGGTGGCCAGACTTAAAACAGAAAAAACACTTTCGGTCTGCCTTGGGACGAAACACAAGTACCTCACTCTTTGGGTGCTGTGCAACTGGTACCTCGCTAGCCTTCACTGGGGCATCGCGCCGGTCATACCTACTGACACTGGTTTTATGGACGAGCGCGAACTCATCAGCCAGCGTCGCAGCCTGCTGTAGCGAGGAAACCTTCTGTTCATTAATATATACCGCGATGCGCTCAGCAATGCAGTTCTTAAATTCCTCTATGAGCATTAGTTCCCGGATCGAAGCCAGGTCAGTGGCTTTGCAGGCCGCACACCACCGATCGAAAAGAACACCTTTTTCCCTGGCAAAATCAAGATAGGACTGACCCTGACCTCTTCTCAACCCCCGGAAACGCTGCCTATAGGCTTCTGGGACCAGCTCATAGGCCAGCAGGATAGCCCTTTTCAGCTTGTCATAGTCCAAGCTGTCCTCAGCTGACAACGAGGAACAAACTTCTTGAGCCTTACCCGCCAGCTTACATTGGAGCAAAATGGCCCATGAATCCCGTGGCCAGTGCAAGGCCGTGGCTATTCGTTCAAACGACTCGAAGTAGCTGTCGACCTCAGTGTCACGGAACATCGGAACCAGACGACTGTTTTTCCCTACGTCAAACGGGGTGTCCGCCTGACGAATGGAGGCGGTCGGAGGAAGGGAAACCTGCCGGAGTTCCAGCTGTCGCAACCTCACAGCTGTCTCTGCCTCCACCTCCACCTTCCTCAATTCGACCTCTCTGGCTCTAGCAAGCTCTGCGTCTAAACGCCTAAGCTCCAGCTCTTTCTTTAGCTGGAACTCCCTCTCACGGTCCTCCTTTTCTAACTGGAGACGAGCCAGGCGTACACGGAGCTTAGCATCCTGCTTCGAGCCTTCACTTGATTCAATGGAGAGGGGTTCGAAGCGAGGCAATGTCATGGGTTTGTCCTCAGGCAGCCCCTGATCAACAGGTGTCGACACCAATGGACCTACAGCTTGAGCTGACGCCTGCGGAACAGGCTGAGACGCTGCCCCATGCTCAAGTGGACTGGCAGATACTGGCAAGGCCACTATCCCTTTCTCCACCAAGCCAGACACAAGAGCAGCTTTCAGCTCAGCCTTACGCAGAGCTGTGGAAACAGAAATGCTATAACCTGATGCCACCTCATGCAAATCCCTCTTCCTACAGGCGTCCAGTTGGACAAGCGAGGGGTTTTTCTTAAACACGGCAATATCAAAGGTAGCCATCAACTCTAAAAACAAAAAACTACCTGAGGCTAACAATAACAACAAAGAAGCACCACCTCCAATACACAAATGAGAAAACAGGCGGGAAAAGTGTGGCCAGAGGTTAACCAATAAATAAAAGTACCGCCGACCCTCTCCCCAGACCTGCCTACTAAAATCTTAGCCTAGTTAGCTTCTGGAGTGTACCAGGCTCGAGACAACTTTAAAGGCTAAGCATCAAGTGCACAAAGCACCGACAAGCCTACCCCCGACAGGGAACTAATCCCCACCCGGGATTACTCCGAAAATAATAAAGGAAAAATAAAAAATGAGTGCCTGAAGGAGGAGCTTACGCTCAGCTAGACACTCCCCTTTTGCTAACTGGAGAGGGAGCGCAGCCGATACCATACAACTAACCAGGCCACCGGCAAACAACTCACAAAAACTCTATTTTCCTTCCATTCATATCCCGGACGAGCCCCCACATTGTTACGTTCCCCCCGAAGGGGTCTAGGCATATGAGTGAGGGGACCAGTAACAAATGAGTCCGGAATCAGAATGAAAAGGAAAACAGACAGAGTTGTTCTGTATTAATAGAACTTTATTACAAAATGGTACAGGTGGATTACAAACGACATTAACATTAACTTAAAGGGCCGGCAACGCCGTCTTACCAACAACGCCAAAGAAACAAAGAAAACGCTCGCAGCCACGAAAGGCAGGAAGACTACCAAACAAACACAATAAAAAAGGCGGCACTTCCCACACTTCCTACCCTACTCCCCACCACGGGGAGACACTCTCAGGGCCCACAAGCCCGTCTGCTCACTGGTCAGAAAGAGGCTGTCTGTCCAACATCTAGCACCGAAACGCGTAGAGCCACCGAGGAAAAAAGCCACCCTGCTCACAGCTCATCCCCAGTTTAAATAGCCTCAGAGGATGATTGCTGACTGGAGTCAGGTGGCAAACGAGGCTAATCAGCAGCAGCTGTGTCCTGGGGAGAGAGGAGAGTGAGAGAGACAGAGAGGGGTAGGAGTGGCAAGAGGGGTGGAGGCGGGGAGAGTGGGCAAACACCCCACCCACACACTCCCACAGCCTCACAGAACGTAACACCAGTACAAATAAACATAACTGAACTTAGACCAACAAAAATTAAGGTCACGTGCACTCAGCTACACTGACCTGGTCCTTTCCACTTGAACACTTGAGTTCTTCTGCTTAAATAGTCAGCTATCCAAACAATTTCTCCTCTGGACTATTCCATTCAGTAGGTAAGACAAACATTCCCATACTCATAAACTTATGATACTACTCTTTACTAGCAATAAAAACACTCTAAGGTGTAACCAATACATATTACATCAATGCATCCATTTGTCAACAAACAACATAAACTTGACTTTATTAAATTACACCAATTCTCCCCCTTCTTCACCTGGTCCCTTTCTGTGACCTCAGACTAAACAGGAAGCTATAAATACAGGAAGTGAAGCAGCACTTCCTCCTTCTACTCCTGGAACATAGGTAAGTAAGGTGAGTTCGACAAACTAGACAAGCTGGAATAAATAATACGTTAACTTAACAAACATGTCAGAGTTGATTTAAACCAAGATGTTACATTACATAATCTGTGAAACAACAACAACAAACTTTATTTATATAGCACATTTAAAAACCAGTGGTGTACCAAAATGCTTAACATGCAAGAGAGTAGGATGAAGTAACAGGGAAGGATGAGGGCTATGGCAAGGTACCAAAACATGCTAGCAGGTTGAATGTCATTAAAACACAAAAGCAAAAGAATTTCATATAAAAGCATAAAAGAAAACTAAGTGTAAAGGATAAAACAGTCAAAAAATTGAAAATGATTAAAAGTAATTAAGAATAAGCCGAAGATAAGAATAAGCATTAAGCTAACTAACAAGCAACTGGTAGAAAAGGCAAGGCTAAATAAGTGTTTTTGTTTTTTGTTTTTGTTTTTTTAACCACGATTTGAAGGAATGGAGGAATGGTGAAAGTGCAAAACAAAAACAAACCCGGTATAGTAAATGTTTGCCCACAACAGAATAAAAAAAATAATGTATGGCTAAATCAAACCAAGAATGCTAACTAAGAATAACAAGCTTCAAATATGGACAAATGGTATTCTCACCCACTTTGTCACACACCCCAATAGAGTACTTCACTCACAGACTGCAGGGTTACTTGTGTTTCCTAGGCTATATAAAAGGGAGGCAAAGCCTTCAGCTTTCTGACCCCTCTTCTTTAGAACCAGCTGCTAGTTTTGACATGGGAGACAGACACAATCTTTGATTTTAGCATTAGTTTTAAAACTTCACTTTTTAATAATAGTTAGGGTTGGATCAGGTATATATTTTGCATTGTCTCTCTCTCATCACCGGTTGATTATGGCAGGTGGCTGCCCCGCCCTGAACTTGGTTCTGCTGGAGGTTTCTTCCTGTTGAAACAGAGGTGTTCTGTCCCATTGTCGCCAAGTGCTTGCTCATAGGGGATTGTCTGATTGTTGGTGTTTTCTCTGTATTATTGTAGTTAGGGTCTTTACCTTACAATATAAAGTACATTGACGTGACTATTGTTGTGATTAAGTGTTGTATGTGCAAATAATCCCTGTGCATCAAATGGTCTCCACACTGCTGTAAGCGTTCCATTTCACACTCTCCTCTCAGAGCTACATGATGTCAACAAGAGAGGATATATTTAATATGGTCATCTGTACCATACAGCCCTTACTGTGAGCAGAAAAGACCCAATGACCTGCTGTTCAAACTAGGGACAGGATCGATCCAATATATAGTATCGGTCCAATCCTGACCTAGGACATAAAAAAGGACACCGGATTAAATATCAAAGGCACCTTACAAAACTTGTGACATGGCGTAATCCAGGTATTGCCCTTAGCATATTGGAGCAGTATGCGTCACGTGATAGAGCGGCTGTTGCGTGCGAGACTTGTCAGTGGTACTTTACACTGAAAGCATCTAGAGCCTCGTTACGTGCTACCAAACCAGCATTTCATCTCTGAGCAAGCTATCCCAGAGAAGTAAAGCAAGTGTAAGTTAATCTCTGAATGTTTGTAAAGCATTCGATGTTAAGCTTAACATCGCTAAGTATGACTGTACAATGGATGGACTCAAGTTTTACTTTGAAAAAAAACTGTGTTGCAGGTTAAACAGTTCTGTGGTTTCAAGAAAAAAACTATGAAAACCACCTATTTTCATACTTGTCTTAAGTTTTGTATAGAAATTACACAAAATTCAGTCTCAGGTTAAACATCACAGAAACGGCTTACACTGACCTCAATCTTGATAAAAGATGAGTGTCATGAAGCCATGTCTGATTTATTTGCACTGCTTTCCACTCTGGATGTCTATTTATGTTAAACTTGAAAAAAGGGTCCATTCTACAACTATTTTTTTTTTCTTTTTGAAGATTGATTGATTCAATTTTATTTTGTGCAGATTGCGCTTTTTTCAGAACCAAAGTTTTTGAAATCTGCGTGAAACTGCATTTTAAATTTTTTTAATATTACTTTAAATAAGATTTAAAGCTCCGCTAAATGGTTAAATAAAAAGTTAGTTTTGCTGAACTGCGAAATATTTTGGGTGCAGCATATCTTTTTGTAATAGAATAGCTTTAGTGTTTTGTCTTTTCAAATTTGAGTATGAACTTATACGAACGGCAGCAAGATATAAAAGAAAACAGTTTTATTGACTATAAAATAGACTATCGGATTCACATTGGTATCGGCATATCCAAATTTATGATATCAGTATCGGACAAAAAAAAGTGGTATCTCTAGTTCAAACCTGTTCTACAGTAGAGTAACCATAGCCCACCTTTATATCAATTGATTCATTTATTAAAGATTTGGTGTATTCTTTCAATAGGCTTTATATTTTATTTTTTGTTACCAGATGGCCACAGAATGTCCCTATCAAATACACTACCAGTAAAAAGTTTGGACACCTTCTCATTTAATGGCTTTTCTTTATTTTCACGACTATTTACATTGTAGATTTTCAATGTAGGCATCAAAACTATGAATGAACTTAAGATTCTTAAGCTCCTTAAGCATCTTTAAGATTCTTCAAAATAACCACCCTTTGCTTTGACACTTAGCACTTGTTGGCTTTTTTGCCTTCACTCTGCGGTCCACCTCATTCCAAACCATCTCAATTGGGTGTAGGTCGGGTGACTCTGGAGGCCAGGCCATCTGACGCAGCACTCTATCACTGTCCTTCTTGGTCAAATAGCCCTTACACAGCCTGGAGGTGTGTTTGGGGTCATTGTCCTGTTAAAAAAATAAATGATCCAACTAAACACAAACCAGATGGGATGCCGTGTCGCTGCAGGATGCTGTGGTAGCCATGTTGGTTCAGTGTGACTTCAATTCTGAATAAATTCCCAACAGTTTCACCAGCAAAACACCCCCATACCATCAAACTTCTTCCTTGCTTCACAGTTGGAACCATGCATGCAGAGATCATCCGTTTCTGCATCACACAAAGACACGGCAAGTGGAACCAAAGATCTAAAATTTGGACCAAAGCACAGATTTCAACTGGTCTAATGTCCATTCCTTGTGTTTCTTGGCACAAACAAATCTTTCCTGCTTGTTGCTTTTCCTTAGAAGTCGTTTCTTGTTTGACCATAAAGACTTGATTCGCGCAGTCTCCCCTGAACAGCTGCTGCTGGAACTTTGTGTGGCATTTATCTGGGCTCTAATCTCAGGTGCTGTTAACTTGTGATTTCTGAGGCCGGTGACTCCTCAGCAGGAGAGGTGACTCTTGGTCTTCATTTCTTGAGGCGGTCCTCATGTGAAATGTTCAAATAATTATAGAAAGGACTTTACACCAAAGCAGAGTGTAAAGTTTTTTATGAGCCAGCCGCTGCGCTTCCTGGTTTTTGCAACTGCACCTGGGGACACATTCAAAGTTTTAGCAATTTTCCAGACTGACAGAACTTCAGTCCTTAAACTAATGATGGGCTGTTGTTTCTCTTTACTTAGCTGATTTTGGTTCTTTCCATAATATGAATTCTAACAGTTATCAGATAAGACTGTCAGTTGCGTACCAGCCTGACTTCTGCACAACACAACTGATGTACCAACCCTATTAAGAAGGTAAGAAATTCCACAAATGAATGCTGACAAGACACACCTGTGTAGTGAAAACCATTTCAGGTGACTACATCATAAAGCTTATTGAGAGAAGGCCGAGGGTTTGCAGCGCTGTCAACAAAGCAAAGGGTGGTTAATTTCAGGAACCTAAAATATAAGACATATTTAGAGTTATTTATCATTTTGTTCTTCCTACAAAAATCCATATATATTGCTTCATATATTTCATGTGTTCAGTATGTATCTGCAATGTAGAAAGTAGTAAAAATAAAGAAAAACCATTTAGAGAAGGTGTATCCATACTTTTGACTGGTAGTGTACAAAGGCCCATTTTAAATTAACAAATGCATGTTCATGGCACTGTATGTGCATATGTAAGCTATGCGTCTGTTTCAGGATGTGCACTATATCAAGCTTATAATGGGTTATCATACTGCCTAATGACTGCACCCCATTAGACTACTGGGGCTCCTTAGCACAATAGGTTTAGCGTGGGATTTATTATAGTCAGGTCATGAGTGTGTGCGAATCTAATTATACAAATTTAACGTGAATTTATTTATTTATTAAAATATGGCCATTCAAATAATATCTAGTATGAATTGGACATTCAACAGAGTCTGTTTTAAGCCAGTTTTGCCTGATTTTAGTTTGGACAGCTCCAAACTATTTAAATCTATTCAATAAGAAGCTGCTCAGTGAGTTTATACATCTTTTTCTACGCATTCTTTCAAGACTCCAAACCTTTCATGTTTTGTTAGTAGTTAAGAGATGTGGAAAAGTTGACTTAACATCTTTTTGGTGTGTAATTTTACAATTTGCTGCTTCTGCGATCCAGTCCAGTTTTCAGTGAATATTATAAGAATAGATCTCAGCAGGTTGTGGACCGGCCTCCCCAGAGCTTTGAATGTCCTCTAAAAAGCCTGGAGAACTCTTCCTGAATGTAATGTATTATTACTGGACATGACACACTACATGTATTAAAGGTTATTTACACCATGGAGCCTTACGCTAAAAGGAGTCTCAGATTTAACACTATTGGTGAAGCTGGATTCTTAGAATCAGTGTTACGATAGCTGGGATAGAATATAGCCCCCCCACGACTCTGATAAGGACAAGTGGAAGAGATTGGCTGGATGGACTGATGGCAGCATCTTGTCCGATTGAAAAACGGGATGTCAATGGGAAGGTTGATTGGTTTGTTGCTGACAAAGAAAGGTAACTAGAAAGGTTGACTAAGAGAGTTCAGGTTGTGTCGATATGCTGTATTTCCACAATGCTTGCTCTTGTTTCAGTAAATCATTGCATGTATTTCCCACTTTCCTAGGAAAATTGAGCTGGCGTCCACATATGTGGTCATCACATTTTGGGTTGGCTAGACCAAAATACTAAATTTTGCTCTACAAGGGCCTGATATCCGCTTACAAGGACATTATACTGCCAGTGTGCTATCGAAATTTAAAGCGAATGTCCTCATAAGTGGATCTCATTTTTCTCAGAAACAAAAATCAGGTAAAAAAAAAAAAAAAACCCAAACAAAACACGTAATCACGTAATTCTTTGGGACCTGATGAATGTAAAAACAATCAGCCCAAATAGCACTTAAAAATGCATGCCATGACAGAGTTCGGGTCTTAGGAGGTTAAAGCCTGAACCATGAAAAAATTACTAGAAAATTTGACCTTTACGATTTATGTTTATTGAACCTTTTCATGTTTAAAGTGCAACTCAAAATCATAAAATACATTTTACTCACGTCTGACGTCAGTTTGCTTCCTTCATTAAATCAAGTTATTTATAAACAACATCAGCACATTCCCCCCCACCAATGGCCTTCACCCAGGAGACGGTTTCGTGCCACTGTGGAACCATTATTTTTACACTCAATTTCATATCATTATCAATCTTTTGTTACAAGTCATTGCTTAGTTTAATTCTCAGCCACTACCTGTTCACAGCCCGTTGAATCTGTCATCAGACGTTATTAGTCCGAGACACATTTCCCGTAGGTAGTCTTCTCAGCTTTAGTTAGCAAATCGTCCTTTAGTGGTTCCTCTACCCTCCTGAACGGAAGCAATGGGTCATCTCTTTTTAACTGTGTGCTGCCAAATTATTTTTGTGGTTTTGTTTGTACTCACAGCTTTTTTTAAAACCCTCTGCAAGGATTGGAAAAAGAAAGGAAATGATTCAATTTCATTTAATTTAATAAAAGTTTCCTTTCTTTCCTGCTTGTACTTGTTATTTCTAAGTTTCATTGCTTGAAATATAAGGCAGCACCTGCTTGAAATTAACTGCCAATTTTTCTAATGCATTTTAATTTTTTATGCAACATATAGCAACATTCAGTACAGTGCAAAAAGATGCAACAGTCAAAGCTGATCCAGGAAGCTAGCTTGCTAACTTTGCAACACTGTTTCTTTATTCATTTTCTCTTTGGGTGTGTTCATACATAATTTAAACTTTTGCAGAATTATAATCACCTTATGATGCTGTTGTTTTGTTGTTGTCCTGTCAATCTCACTTGCTCTAATTTTCTTTAGCACAGAAAGATGGATACAAAATCTAGACAGTTCGAATTGCTTTCCTATTTTGTATTTGATTTGTTTTTTTTTGTTTGTTTGTTTTGTTATCAGTGTGCTTTTTGTTAGTTTCGCCAGTTCAGATTTTTGACTGCCACCTACATCAAACGGAGCTCTGTATGTATGCTACAACAGAACTGGAAATGGTTTTAGTTTTGCATCAGTGCATTTACCTCCTTGAAGCAGCTGTCAGAAAATTTGTTCACTGTGGTCATAAAGGGACGGACATGGTCAACAATAATACTCAGGTAGGCTATTGCATTTCAATGATGCTCAGCTAAGAGGCTCAAAGTGTGCCAGGTGTATTCACCCTACACGTTACATCACCAATAGCAGTCCGAATTGTTGATACAAGGCAGGATACATCCACGCGTTCATGCTGTTTATGCCAAATTCTGACCATACCCTCCAAGTGATTTAACATGGGGGTTTTCTGCTGCTATGGTCCACTCTTTGAAGGTTTCACATTGAGATGTGCATTCAGAGATGCTCTACTCTATACCTTGGTTGTAATGAGTAGAAATTTGAATGAACTGTTTCTATTCTCCTCTGACCAATACTAGATACTAGAAAACTTGTTTGTTAGCAAGCTCTTGCCAGCTGACACGGATGTACAGTTGGTGAATTGTAGTGTAGTGCCTCAGGGATGAGTGAGCACTCACAAAAAACAAAAAACATGAAAACCTTGTGACCACCCTTTGATAATGGTATTTATGTCACTAGGATCCCATGCTAGTGAATACAGAAACCACAACACTGATTAAACATCATATTTGCTTTCTTTCTACATTTGTTGCATGTTGAACAACTAGAACTCCACCAATTCTTCGTTCTGGGGTTGCACCTATCCAATAACAAGCATAAAGATTTGTCTACTATGGCCATAATTTCTGTTGTGAATATAAGAGAAAAACACAATCCAGTATTCCAGCAGTACATAACTGCTTCTGTTTATGAGGGCCAACCAATCAAAAGGAATTTATCTTAAACCAAAGATAATTTTAAAGCAAGTGGAGGTCAAACAGCTTGTTTCAGAGAGTGGATGACCTGAGAAGAAGGCCAAATATAAGAAAGTAAAGCTTATTTTTAACCACAAAACCACATTCAGACTCCAAGAATAAAAATATGCAGCTGGAAAGTTGCTGTTAGCAGCTGAGTATACACCTGCAAATACAGCCCAGACGCCCTGGCTGTCTGAAAGCACCTGTAACTGTTTAGCAGCTGTTGCACTGGAGGCCTCTGATGATGTTTTGCAAAATCTCTAAAACGAACAGAAGACAACCTGCTGAGAAATGGCTGTAATAAACCAGATGTTCCCAAAGCCAGATGTGTGTTTGTTTAGAAAAATGAGGGGTGGAAAGAGATGCCAGGTGCCACACACTGCGGAAGACCATAAACCTGCAGTGTTTACTCAAACAGACATGTTATCAATAAGTTAGGCACATGCTTTCCATCCAGTAACTCACCTTTAAAACAGTGTTTATTCTAATTGCAAGTATATTAAATATTATAATTAAACATGAAAGCGAACCTTCTTTGTTTTAAATAGCAATTTGGAAAATGAATAAGAATGAACACAATAAGCGCGATATTAAAAGTAGTTTATAGCATTATTAAAAAAATCTAAAACAATTCCGGCACCTCTCTTTATCTAAATCTAAGCATTAAAAAGAGTAAAAGCATTAGAGTAGACTTCAGTAAATTGATGTAATTGATTGAATGTTATGCTGGTGAATTCAAATACATTCAACTTTCAAAATCACCATAAAAAATACTTCTGGGAATAACATTTGTGCTTGAACTTGCAAAACGCATTTTCCTGCAAGTCCAATTTCACCATTTGTAATTCAAAGAAGGCTGACTGGAAGTGGAAAAAAAAGACATAGTTAAAGGGAAGTGACTCAGATGCTGCTACTAACATAATAGCTGCTGACATGTTGACACTCTTGTGTCTTTATTCTTTACCGACACTTGATTAGTTTAAACACTTACATAATCGGCTAACTGATCTAACTGCCATTCAATTCATGTCAGTCTAGTAATGAGCTTTGGCCAGTGAATAGCCTGAAAAGGGCACGATGTAAAAATATGCTTTTTGAGAAATTATGCAATGTGCACATGTGGACTTTTAACAAGAAGTTGCAAATCATTAAAAAACAATACCTGAGATGATCAAATGTTATGTCATACGATATTGTTTAAATGCTTCTAAAAAGGTGTTCGCCATTAATAAAGGAAACAGCACCAAGCAGAAGGATTTCTTAACCGCTTCTGTAAGAGAGAAGCAATTGAAACACCGAGAAGATCAGGAGTTACTGTGAATTTGGCTTCTCCACATCACTCTGGGAAACTGCCGCTGTGATCTGGATTACTCGATTGGACTAAGTCTTTTGCTTGTTTACATCAAGGCTAAAGAAGGAAAAGAGCATGTGTGCTGGCTTGCAAGGAGCCCTCGGCCAGTGTCTTTGGCTGAATCAGATTTTCATGGAATAATTAGGACTTCTAAGACAGGGTTTACCCTTGTGTGACTCCACAGCCCAGGAGGTCATCAGAAATACTGTTGCATTTAAGCTTATTAACTCTAGCGACGATTGTCAACTTAAAACCACTCAACATGGGTCGCTCAAATCACGGGCCTTACACATGCACACATACTGTGACCTCTGAAAACCCTAAGCACCTGATTACAAATGCAATAGGATGAGCAGGACAAGAGCTTACCTTCACTTTCACTTCCTAGATTACACTAGCTCTTCTGGATGGTTCTCTCTCCCGATGTTTTGCTGGTCTGTGTTTAGAAAGTCCACGTTTGATTTTGGTGCAATGACTCTGTAGTAAGGGTAGAAAAACCCTATATAAATACCAGTCCATGTTATTGCAGCTTAACAAACAAGAAGAATACTCCAATAAATTATACCCAAAAAAATGGAGGTAAAATTGTAATTTTTCCTTTATGTCTTTAGGGTTTTTCTGATTCACTTCACCTTTTCTTCTTCATTTTCTTTAGATTGCAACAATTTATAACCTACTCTAAGCAATCTGAAGCCACTTTACATTTCACTGCGAAAACTTTACAATATTCAATGCTAACCAGAAAAAATTTTCTGCTTCGCTTAATAATAATAATTTAGAGAACAAAATGGTTCCCCTTACACTGTGAAAATATTTCTTTTCCTTTAAACCTTCCAGTCTGTTATCACATTCCCACATCTACTTTTCAAATTCTCAACTACTGGCTTGACAAGTATTGCTAATGAAACACTGTTGTCCTGAGCTTTGATTCTTTTTTTTTCTTCCCTTTTTTTTTCTGAAATAAACTGCTGGAACCCTACTTTCATTAGACACCGCCTGGATCTTGGCATGGGAGTATGGGTCATACAAGGACATCCCAGAATAGGAAAAACAGCCTGGACAGAGCCTGAAGCAAAGCACTAAAGGTGGCAGAGATCCAGCTGAAACCACTATAGTACACCGGCCACTGGAAAGTTATTGAATACACATGCCGCAGGTACGTATGTACACCGATTATTGCAACAGAAGTTTCAGGGCTGTGAGGTGATTCTCTTGGCACATATGTTTACATCATGCTGTGTGGAGTTCAAGGTGAGGTAAGGCTGGAACATAAAGCACCTTTGACTATTCATTATTCATGGTCAAAATGCAGCCCTGCCCATAATGTTCGCCAAGCATTTGAGTAGGTTTGTAGTTACTAAGCAACCATCATGTAGTCCCTCTCAGGCTAATCCGTCTAGGCCACTTTGGCTGCATGGAGTCTTCGATGCACAATGGTACATCACCTTGGATCACCGGCATCCTTTGTCCGCAGCATCCTTTGATACACCTGCTGAGGTCTTTAGAGAGGGTGACTTCTTTTCTTTATCGCAACACATATCTGGTCATTTGGTCGTGAAGAATAACTAATCTGTTGTATTGATAAAGAGTCAGCAGCGAGAAGATAGGTCTGTTTTACAGTGTGCCGCCGTTTATCAGCGTGCTCTGAAATGAGTCGTGCTGCCTCTTTTGACTTTTCAGCTTGAAGCTACACCAAAAGTTAAAAGAGATAAAGCCAGAACAAAGTACGTCAGCGACACTGGTGTGAAAATGAAAGACTTATTTTGAAATGTCAAAGGACAGATTTATTATCCAGAAGAGATTTCCAGCTGGCCTACTAATGTGATTTTGATTTAGACAGGAATGTCACTCATATTTTGTTCATTTCACCCGGTTCACCCAAGACAGTCTTTAGTGTGTTTCAGAGATTCCTGCGATTAAGGCATGATAAGAGAGGACTTCTTGGGATAAGTCTTACTGGAATTGAACGTTTATTTAACCAACATGGAACATAAAATGCCATTAACAGAATTCCCACATTGCCTGCACGTTTCACCAGAAACAAACAGCATTGGCTTGTGAAGCTCACATCTTTAGAGAGTATATACCGGTAGGACAGCTATAGGTCGCTGCATGCCTATGCAGGCTCCCTCTCCATAAAGTGCACATAAAGCGAGACTATACCATTTGGAAAGAATGCAGCAGCATTAATCTGATTTATGGTTTGTTTTTGATTTTTTGTTATGACTACTGACAAAGGCCATGCAGGCAGCACCTCTAAAGCTCATTTACTAATTCACTAATTCAATTTATAGCATGTGAACACAGACTGTGAGTATTTCGCAGAGTTTGTATTCTTGTGAACATTATTCGTGTACAGATTACAGTGCAGATAATCTGAGCACATTTCTGCCCAGTAGGTGTGTTGTGATACCGCCCCCTTGTTTTCAGTCTTTGTGCTAATCTCAGTCTGCTCGTTGTAACTGTATAGGGGCATGAGTGGTATTATTTAACTCTTGGAAAGAATGAATGTTTCCACAAATATTTCCTGTGTATACTTACCTGTGCATTAAAGGTCACTTCACTTATAGGTAGTGCTGGGAAGTAATGGAATACTGTACCGGCATTACATTTTTAAAATACAATCATATGAGTAACTGTATTCAGTTACAGTTACCGTTTAAAAAGCTGGTATTCAGAATACAGTTACTTATTTGAAATAAAGGCGGTGGTCTTTTCCTGTTTCATATGTTGTCCCCTCTCTATTTCTGGTAATTCCACGCCGGTGGAAACCCAAACAAAACACGCATTAAGAGGCTCTAATGTTCAAAAAATTATTTAATATGAAGGCAATAGGCAGAGTGTTACAGACATAGCCTTATGGGCAGTGTAGCCCAGTTAAAAGTAAGCTATCTCTCTCTGTCTCTCGCTAGTAAAGTTGACCCAGACAGCAAAGTAAAACTAGTTTTCGGCTACACGACATATTATGCAATGCAGCCTTATCTAATGTTCACCCTACTGTTACTCGTTTTATATTAAGATTTAAAAATCTAGTTGGTATTGGTATGGCAAATAACCTTCAGTAATAGTAATAAATCACACAGCAATAGTACATTCATGTAGTTGTAAAAAACTTGATAATATATTAAATAATCCAAAGTATTCAGAATATGTTACTCTCATTGAGTAACGTAACGGAATACGTTACAAAATACATTTTGGGGCATGTATTCTGTAATGGAATACATTTTAAAAGTAACCTTCCCAACACTGCTTACAGGTTCTTTTGATAAAGTAAATGCCACTGTGTGATTTCAGATAATGGTTGGAATTTTTTTTTAGAAATGTTAAAAGTAGTTAACAAAATGGAATACTTTAAAGTGAGCCTTTATTGTGCTAAAATAAAGAGGAAGTGTTACTGTGCTCCACTGTTTTTGCATTTTCAGAATTATTTTATTTTGAATAAGTGACTTTGTGACTTTATTGTAATACTTAATCTATTTTTTATTCAATGCTATTAGTAACAAAGTTTCAACTATCACTTATTTGGCTTTAAATTTTTTGTTTGAATGATTACATATGTACAAATAGTTCTTTTAATGTTGAATAGATTATATTATTACTTCATATCGTGTGTCATAGATTTACTTTGACTCAGTCTTCAACCTGATACAGTTACACACTTAATGTATCTGACTCTGCTGAGTGTTTCTGTGTATTTGCGATAAAACAAAATGTTGAAAAATGGTTTCTCCTTACACTTTCCCCCCCCTTTTTTGGATTCATGCTTTAAGTTTAAGCCATTGCCTCAGAATGCCTGAGCAAATATTTGCCAATGTATGTCCAACCCCCTCACCAGTATCAGCTCAACCTATGCACTGCTATCTGTCTGAAAAGTTACAAGGACCGTAATGGAGCATGTTGGAATGCTAACCTGTCAATAAACAACAAGATACGTATACGGCTCCCAGAAACCTTTGCACTTTAAATGCTGATATGATGTGGAAAGAGTTGAGCTGACCAAAGTTTTGCATTATTCAGAGTGCACTTTCCTGTTCCCCTATGAACAGTTTTCACCTCATATGACCTGCAAACCGGTTTATTTGGCTGGTAGATCACAGACTCAGAGTCGAGTTGTTAAACTGTCCCGCCTACAGAGAATTCCTTTCCGTGCTTGCAAGTTCTCAGAAGCAGTTTATGTTTCGGTTCTATATTTATAAGGCCCAGCTAGTTAAGTGTTAAATATTAATAGTAAAATGGTAGTATTTTATATACCGTATGCTTTTCTCTCCTAAGCATGACTTTATTTAATCAAGAGATCAATAAAGATCCTTATGAAAATGCACACACACCTCTATACGAAAGCACTTTGAATGAACACACATGAATGAACCTTAATCATATCTTATATATCTTCTGGTCTAAATATAAAGTGTTTATTTAACACATAAAAGGAAGGCAGTATTGTACTTTCACTAAAAGTGTAACTTAATTGGATATCTTCTGGTTTTCACAGACTATTTATGTCTTTTTTTTCTCTCTTTTTAACAAAAGTGGTATCAAGCCATGACTAGGTGTTGTTTAAGACCAAATAAAACCACTACGGGACTTTCCCTCAGTTAATACGGACTTAATACCAAGCCACCAAAACGTGGGGGTTTCCAGTGACTCAGACAAGACTGCAAGGAGATTATTACTTTTTTAAAATAGAATTAAAATATCACAATGTTTTGTTGTAGTTGACTGCAAAGAATATACTAAAAGGGCGGCAAGCTGATTATTGACAAAGCTATGTCTGTGCTACCTGTTCTCAAGTGTCTAGAGCAGGGGTGTCAAACTCAAATACACAGTGGGCCAAAATTCAAAACTGGAACAAAGTCGCGGGCTAACATTAATATTTATTGAAAAAAAAAAATCTTCCTCCAGATATAAGAATGAATCTTTTCTTATGGACTCAAATAAGTTTTGCTGGAAAACTGAATATGGAACAAACAAAGCTTAATACTAAACAATATAAATATTAGCTGTATAATACCAGTAGGCCAGCTCTAATAGTAATTTGGTGTGGCTTCGCGGGCCAAATGTAATTAGGCTGCGGGCCAGAGTTTGACACCTATGGTCTAGAGCATAAATTGTATATAAAAGGTAGACATAGCGACATGAGAGCCTTGGTTTTTAAAGCTCAGTTTCAAAATTTCAACGTTAGGCCGTGGCCATGCATTTTTTTTCTGGATCCAGAAGAGAAGTGACCATATTTTGATGAGAGGAAACAATTAAGTGCTAAAGCTTGAGCTAACACTATTAACAGGACACCACAGAGTCACATATACGTGCTTATTATTGCAAATTAACATATTAATAAAATATGTGAATTTAATTCAACAAAACTGGAGAAAATAAACTTAAATAGGCTGCACCACCCTTGTGATTAAGAAGCTTCCTCTACATTTAATATATACTCTATATGTACTGCATCCTGTACGTTATTATTTATTCATAATGTAAAGTTGGGCATTTCAATATGGGACTTTGTGAATGCTTTTTGGAGAAAGAAAAAAAAATTAAAATTTTTTAACAGTACAGTGGGTAAAATCTCATCATTAGAGGTCAGTAGATTAGATAACAGTCAACTGATTTCTGTGTTCTTACCCCTCTCAGTTCAAGTGCACAATCCTAGCTACAGTGGCTCCCATTCATCTGTGGTGACTGCAGGCTGCCAGTCTGTAAATATGTGTCATCATCTGGAAAGGCGGTAACATTTTGTCTGATACAAGTCAATAAGTAAATTAAGCTAATTTCTGTCCCATAACTTTGATACTGAGGTGATTTGTTGAGGGTATTCTGGACTTCTGCTGGTAAGGACTGCTATTTTTGCAGCTATTAGCTAGCTGCTGTTAGCTTGGCTTATCTGCTGTGAGCCTTTGTTAGCTAACGTTAACCACCATTAGTGAAACTATCCTTAAAGTAGAAAATAAAATTGTTTAACATTTAGCAAATAAACTCTCAGACAATGTATGAATGTAATTTTTTTTTTATTAGAAAGTGTAATTTTGTTGGACAATTGAGCCCAACATTAGCCGGCATAGTTTTAGCCGAAAAACAGCTATTATTGTTTGACTGGCTTGTCGTCAGCTATCAAGAGATGGGAGACTTAGTAATTGTTACCATATTGGGAATAAATAAAAATGTTTATACGTAGTTTCATTTGTTATAACCTTAATTTCAGTGAAAGAGATGAGGCTAGGGGTTAAGAAAACAGACATTTTATCCAGATGCCGATTCTGTTCTCTCTTTCCTTCATGTTTTCCCTTCTTTGATAAAAGGGGCCCCTTTTCAGATAATAAAACTGCAACAAATTTCTCCATCTAAATTAAAACAACTAAACACTCAATAAAAATAAATAAATTAAATTTGACTGACTGCATCTTTAAGAACATTTGTGCTTCTGGACAGAAACATGCACAAACATTATTGAGAAATTCAGTGATGGGTTTGAGCTTGATTACATGGAAAATATAGGAAATGAACTGTCTTACTCATTAAGACAACTGTTACGTTTCGGTGTTGTCAGTGTGTTGTTTTTGGCGTGACTGTTATGTGTTTCCTGTTTTACTTTGAAAGTCTGTGTTATCTTAGTCTTTTCAGTTTACGTTTCCCTGTCTCGTCAGTTCTGAGTTGCCCCAGCTGTGTTTCCCTCTTGTTGTCCATTTTCCTGATTGCTCCCTCTAGGTATTTAAACCCTGTGTTTCAGTGTGTCATGGTCGCGATCTCCCCCGTGTTGTAAATAGTTTGGTGTTTTGTTGTAAATAAATAGTTTGTTGTAAATAGATTTGTCGATACTTTCGTTTCGGGATTTTGGTGGTGAGCTTTAGTGGGGTTTTTTGTGTGTGTTTTTTTTTCTTTATTTTTACTTTTTTCGTGTTGCACTCCGGTTGCCTAGGCCGGGGTGTAACAACAACACTACAGCAAATGGGTACAATGTGGAACAAGTACTGACATGTGGACTTGTTTGTCTTAAGAAGAATGCAGCAGGAGACCAGCACATGAGAAGTGAAGTGATAAAGTCTTGGTGACAGGTTATTATTTGTGCATGCACACAGCTCCTTGTATGAATGATTGACATACTTCACATACAGAAGCAAAAAAGGAAGTTAGCACTTCCTGGTCTACCAGTTACTCTTCACTGGGGTTTTGCAATACAAAACTAAGTAAATAATTTAAAAAAATAGATTACTGCTTTCTAATTTATGATCTGCTGCATAGGGTTTTGTATAACAGTGTTGTTTTTGTTTATTTGTTACCTGACAACTGCTAACAGCAATTGGAAGCCTTTGGCATCTTTGACAAGCCCATTTTTTTCTTACATCAGTGGTCAGTGTCAGCAATAAAAACATGGACTTAAACTTGCATTTTTTCTACTGGCTAGAAGTAGACCTCCGCCTCACTTTATCTGAAAACTGAGTAATGAGTTCATAGTCTAAACCGGTATTTTTTTTTTGTTAATTGTGTAAAGAAAAATATAGTGGAAAAGAAGAGGAAGCTTTAGGGTTGGCCAAGTCTCTACTATACAAGAATAAGGATCATCAATCAGATCAACCTTGCATTCACAATGGATGCTTCAAAACACCAAGATGGCAATCATCTCCATTTTATGTTTGAAAAAAAAAATCTCAAAGACTGTTAAAGATAAAAGCTTGAAAATTTCACTGGTCTTTCTCACCATCAAAATGAAACAGGATCTGCAATTTAGGGATACATACAGTACATTCAAAAATGTATGATTAGTGGTTAGTTATTTTATAGATTTAATTTTTGCCAAAGTAACAAACATGAACTCAGTAATGCGTAGCTCCGTTATTGTTGATCACTTCAAAAACTTGTTGCGGCATACTTGATGCAAGCATTTCTGAAGGACATCTATTGTCCATTTTTGTAAACTTCAGTGGCCATCCCCCCAAAGGTTCTCTGGATTTAGATCACGGGAACACCATTTTGTTCTCCTGGAAGATGTCCCTTGTCCTGCGGGCATTGTGTACTGTAGCATTGTCCTGCTGAAAAACCCAGTCGCTACCACGCAGACGAGGGCCCTCAGTCATGATGCTCTTGGCAACATCTGGATATAGCCAGCAGCTGCACCTCCTGGAGCGCCATTGTTCCACTGAAGGAAAAAGCATCCGAGACCAGACGCGCCCACTCCAATGTGGTGCGTAGAAAACATCTCAGGTGGGATCTGCTTGTCATAGCAGTAATGTTGGAAACCATCAAGACCATGAAGGTTAAATTTTTTCTCATCAGAGAACAAAACTTTATTCCACCTTTCTACCTTGTCCCATGTTTGATGCTCTCTTGCAAAGTCCAAACGGTTAATTCGGTGACGTTTAATGAGTCAAGGAATTTTTTGATTTTGAAGCCCTTCAGTCTCAGGTGCTAGCTGATGGTTATGGGGCTGCAGTCGGCACCAGTAACAGCCTTAATTTGGGTTGAGGATCGTCCAGTGCCTTGATGGACAGCCAATTGGATCCTCTGGCTCAGTGCTAGTTAAATTTTTTGGGGTCTTCCACTTGACCTTTTTGTTCCATAACCCTCAGGATTATTAAAAAAATTCCAAATTACTGTCTTACTGCGTCCCGCCTCCAGAGCAATGTTGCACTGCGAAAAACTCTGCTTATGTAGTTCAACAACCCGACCACTTTCAAAAAGGGAACTTTTTTTTGCCTTTGCCATCAGAACATCATGACAGTGTGGCTACCTGACAGAAAATGACAGTGAATCCACATTTTTGCACAGATTTGGCCTTTTAAAGGCATGTGGTCCTAAACTTTTGATCAGCTGTAAAACAGCCTGTTTTTATTTTAAGCATTGTTTTCAATGCTTGTCTCACTCCCAGTTCTTGCATGTTGAAGCTCTACTTAGAAACTTGTTCAGATCCAACCATGAAAAAAAACAGGATTTTTTTTCTTTTTTAACCATTTTTCATCAGCTGATCTACACTATAGCAGCATTGACAGATGAGATGCTTAGCCACAAATTAAACAGCCACAAGGAGCATAGCTGCAGAAAGGTCTGATAAAGAAGGTGCCCAAGAAGTACAGGAAGCTGTCCATCCTAAGAAGTACAGGAAGCTGTCCATACCTGAGGCCTTGGAAATTGCCAAGCAAAGACTCACAGCCTTGGCCAACCGCTTGAAAAATCAGAGAGACAGAAGGCAGGAGAATAAACCAGATGTTCTCCAAAGAACCAGCCAAGGTTTACTCTCAGTGGCAGGGGAACAATATGAGAACCGCACCACCAAGTCTGGAAATGGAGCAACACTGGAAGAGCATATGGGAGAAGGACGCAGCACATAACGGCAATGCTCGTGGCTAATGGATCTAAGAGCAGACCACAGCGACCTCCCTGAATAGAGTCCAGTAACCATCACAATGGCAGATATCCAAGAAAAGGTCTCAAGTATGAAGAGTTGGACAGCACTAGGCCCCGAGATGATTCCCACCTACTGGCTGAAGAAGCTGACTGTAGCTACTGTATATATCCAGCCCTTCTGGTCCAGCATTTCTGCAAAGTCCCATATTTGAGCACACATTGATAAAAGAATGCAAATTTCAAAAAACAATTAGTGACAATTTCTGAATGGCATATAGTTGGTAAAACAACTGGTATGCAGTTCAACAATAGTTGAAAATGGGGGTTTGCAAATCAAGGGGTGGCAAACATGGTGGCATGTTTTGCAAGAAGTCGGCAGAGCCAAATCAGGTTTTAATGTTGGGGCTCATTGGTGTATATTTCAATATGTTAATTCAGTAATATATTTATGCCCTGTAAAGAAGTCTGCAGTGATATTTGATGAATAGGTAAGATTTATAAATGTAAGAACAATATGTGTCCCAGCCGAAATAAAAGGACAGTTGATGTTTTGAACACCACTATATCTCATCAGCCAAGTCTTCAAAACCATGGTGGACGTTGGATGACAATCTCAGGTCGAACCATAATAACATACATGATTTACAACATCTTGCAGAAAACCTGACACAAAGTGCACATAATTCTTCTGAGAATTTTAATTGCAATATATAACATTTAAAACTGCTAAAAATCATACATCACTTGTGATAGAGCCTTTATTTTATCTGAGGAAAAGCAGTGATGGTTGATGTGTCATTTTGTTTTGGGTGCAATAGTTGAATAAAATTAGAGGCTAGCAAATGCAAGCCATTCACGCCTTAAAAAAATTAAAGCTGTGATCTATATAATAATCTATTTGTGTATGTGGATCTTCTATTTTGTTACTTTAGTTTCATTACCTTTATTGTATTTGTGTTTTTGTCTGAAAACAAGTTGGACTTCTCTATGGTCTATTTTTAAGGGCATACCTTTGAAGATGTCCTGGGGTTTCTCTCCCTTTGAAGTTGCAAAAATATGTATTACATTTCTTCAGACAATCCACTTTGCTTTTTTTAAATTTTTTTATTCAGGAGCTTGTTAAATTGTGCTTCTAGACCCATACTGTACTTATACTGGCACATATTGTGGTAAATCTGAGAGAGAGTTGCTTAAGGTTCTTAGTCAGTCTGCCCCAGGGCAGCTGTGGCTACAACTGTAGCTTGCCTCCACCAGTGTGTGAATGTGAGAGTGAATGAATAGTGGAACTGTAAAGCTCTTTGAGGGCCCCGAAAAGTGCTATATAAATGCAATCCATTATTAAGGTTCTTAGTGATGTACAGCAGTGTCATCCTCTCTGTTTGATTTCAATTCCTTTCATCAGAAAACCTCTGACAAAACTTTAACTTGCATTTCTTACGATCACCCTTTGTTTCAGACCCTCAGGCTTCTGCATCTTTAGATCAGTGCCTCTATAAAATCAGAGGGGGGGGGGGGGGTTGAATGCAAACAGCTTCAGTTACCACAACACCAAGCTACAGAGTGTTTAAACAACTATTACTATGGAGATATGCCTTTCCACTCTCTGTTATATAATAAAGTTTAAAATTCATCCTTCTGAGGATAAAAGAGAAGTGTGCTTTAACCACCTAGAGCGTGTCGGTGTGTGTTGTCTCGTAGCCTTCGATGTTCTGAATAGTCCTGTGGAGTTTATCTGGATATATAGTTTCAGGTTTATTCAAGATTATGTAATGATCGGCACATACTATACAATATTTTGGTAATTTTATATTTAATAAAATAACTGCTATGCCATGATTTTTTTCTGATGCTGCTCAAAACATATACACTTACCTATTTGTTGTTTGCTCATATGTTCTTAGTTTATCTTGGTGACGAAAAATTATCTGACAGGCCCCTGCTCAGTAATGTTATGAAGATTGTTTTCTTTTCTAGCACGAGCTACCCAGTGGAGTTACTACATATCACAATCACTGCAAACCAGTAATCATATGTGCTAACCCTAACCCTTATCCCACCCGCACTTTGGGAGAGCTGCACCAACCATTGTTAGCAAATGGTGCTTTTCAGTATCAAACTAAAACAAATACCTAAATCCCAAATGTCTACTGAAACAATTTAAAATATAAAATTAAATGTGATTCAGAACATGTTTGCTTTTCTTTTCTTTTCTATAGTTTAACAATATCATTATCATATCATAAAAGGTTTGAAAGTCTTCCTTTTTATTTATAGTAAGATGTGTCCACAGCATAAAAAGCATAACCATGGCTTCAGTCATTTATATGGTGGACTTATATACATCAAACTGTCAATAAAATCTGCATAACTGCACTGTTTGGATTTGGCTGCTAGACCATGTTAAATTGATGATGTGATTTTAGTGCACTGCTCTGTTGACTCCAGAGGATTGAATTGCTGCCATCCTGTCACTACAATTGGCTATTGTCTCTGGAAGCAGGCTTAATATTGCTATCCACCATTTATTTTTTTGCTTCTTGACCTAATGGGCAACTGTGTCGACTTGAGCTTGTCAAGCTGAGCGATCAGGAGCTTGTTCTGGTTGTGTTTGCAAGTGCATCATGGATAAATCTCTGGTCTTTTACTGAAAAATGGTGGGACCAGTGCCAACTTGTGCTAGAAAAGCTGGCGCTGGATTAGCTCACCCTTTACTGTTTTGAAATCATTTGCCTGTATGGAAACAGAGCTATAATTAGCAAGTAAATGACCACTCTGATTTATCATTTATCAACAGCTTTGTCTCACTAATCACCAACATATAAGATCTGCAGGAGTTAGAATGTAATGTGAAGAACCTTTTAATAATTCCTTTAGAACCTTAACAAAGAAAGCCCCGATGACGGAGTGGGGCATCAAGCGTTCAGCGTTAAACAGTGGAGGAAGATAGTGTCCAGTCAGGTTCTGTGTGGATGCTCCTTAAAAGAAATCTGAATGTCAGCCACACCAGCACCAAATATTAAATCCCACAAATAATTGAAACAATAAGTTGGTTTTGACATTTTGCCAAATGGCTAAATTATAAGAAATCAAAATCAATACCAATTTTTGCAAATAACTGCAAAAAAATGTATATGTTCAATATCTGCAAGCTGATTGGCTTTATGACACATCAGGTGGTTAAATCAATATTTGCATTTAAAATAACTCAGTTTTGTTGTCAACTAGTAAATAACAGTAATTCCATTTGTTTGAAAGGTGTTTATAATTATAGAGGAACTAGAGACAGAAGATTACTATTAATGTGAACTAGCACATTTTCAGTTTGAGTTAAAAAAATTTTAATCTGGAACTAAGGTCATTATTCAGTTCCTTTAAACTAAACTTTAATTGGTGACTGAGAAGCATGAACTAACATGGCATTATATGTGACTGCAAGTGCTGACCTAATTATTGAACATTACGAGCAACAAATTGGAAGCAAATGTTTTCTAAGTGCCCAAAGGCAGCATGCAAGCTCGTGAAATATGGCAAAGCAACAATAGTATGCTGGACTGCAGGTATTTAGTTTGTAGAAAATCTGGGCATTCACAGAACCAACCTAAATGAAAGACAAAAGCTCACAATTTTATATGACAAAGCAAAGTTCTTCATTTTATGGAATTTTTGAAACTTACATTCATTAAATTGCAACTAATTCTCATTAGAACATATTGGTAGTGCAATCAGGCCGTATCAATTCAGTGGTTATTAGCTAACGTATGCTAGCATATGTTTTCCCACATTTTACATATGTGATAACACACCTTATTACATTTCAAAGTGATGCCATTATTTAAAAGTGATTATTTTAGAGTAGATGAAATGAATAATTAAAACATAAACCTCTAACAAAGATTCAATATAAATCAGAGACACTCAAATTCTACATTTTTTACTTTTTGTCATCACTGAAGTTTAAAGTCTAGCTGCAAAGCAGAGGGATGTGTGTATGAGAGAGAGCCTTTTTATCTAACAGCAGGCACTTGCTCTGATACTTGGGTAAAGCAGCAGGAGGGATGGGGCATGGAGGCAGAAAATACGCAGAAAGCTCAGGTTCACATGAGGCCATGGTATTTCTGTGGAACTGCTGCATACAAGGAAGAATACAGTTGTATATGTGCTATGCGTGACAGGAAGAAAGAAAGAAAAAACAATGTGGGCAGAATGGGGTTAAAGGAGGTGAGCAGGTGGGACAGCATAAATAACAAATTAGTTTAAGGGGCAAAGAGGAAGAAAGATTGTGACTTTCAGCCCTGGATTGTATGGGGGTGGGAGGAAAGTTCCAGTCATGCTGCCAGCTGCGGTGACGTATTTAAGCTCTACTGCGTGTTGTGCTTGAGAGCACATGGACTGTACACACAGACACACAAACATGCTCCAAACACACAGCAGGATGTAATGCTTGATCTGTGGTATTTGTGAGCATTGATAAAACTAGACCCACAGGACACTTGTCAGAACACAGATTAATTCATTTGGCCTAGTAGATGGCATTACATAACACTGGGGTTAGGTTAGCAATGAGAGAAGAAGATGCAAAGAAGATGAAAGCGATATAAATAATAAATAATGGAGCACATGTCTGGTGCAGTCCTTGAGCTGGGCATTGTCAGCAGGAACTCAGCAGATATATACAAGTACAGAGAGATTAATGAGAAAAAAGACATACTGAGTGTTCTTTTGAAAAGGCTGTATTTGCCAACTGCACACTGTGTACAAGAAGGACTGCTCTTTTATTATGAGATTTCAATCCTGCAGTATTTACATAATCCATAAGTCCCTTAACTTTAGTACAAATTACTTGGTGGAGTTATATGTGAGCAGTCAAATGTGCAGTTCAGTCAGGTCAGACTTTGACCTGCCCCCAACCCCCTCCCTCCATGCGGGTACAAAGTCAGCGTGATATCCTTTTGTGGCCATGTGAGAAGCGGGCAAGTTATTATCCAGTAAATGTACAGTGAGTGAGCGAGTGTTATGCATCCTGTTGCCTGTATGTCTACACCAGAGTGTTTCCAATGGTGGCAAAGCTTCTGAGGAGGAGAATATTCCCGTTTGTTACAAGTGGGAGGAAAAAAAGCTTCAGACAAGTTCTCGACCCAGTTCTTCGTCTTTCGCACGATAGATGTGATAAAATCTGACAGCTGATAAAACGGATGTCAGTCTCACTGTTTTCATAAATATTTAGTTTGAAGTTTTAAGTAACTGAGGAATCATGGTGGAAACTACTGTCAGACATTTAGAGACAACTTTCTAGTAATTAGGAGTTGGCATGTAAATGCAAGTTTATGTAACATGGGTTGCTGTTATTTTTATCGCGTGGGATTATTTGTCATGTGAAGCTGCCTATAGTCACCCTCCATAATCCCATTCAATATTTATTCTCCACATAGTAAACAAAGATTAAGCTTAGGTTAAGTTAAATGTTTATTAGGTTTATTAATCTCCTGGTCTTTCACTTGACTGAGCGTTTTTCAGGCTTTACCATAATCTTTATCCTATAGTAATGTGTTAGACGTGATGTATTATGAGCACATTAGCACTCACAGAACCAATCCTGCTGTTTGAATACTTGCACTGTTGCAGTGTTAATATGTAACCATAACCTAGAAAACAGCCACACAAGTAGGACACGAGCTGACCATCTATAGACTGAAACAAACATGTAAAAAAGGTTAGTAAAGAGTATACATTCATTAGTTAATCTACTGTTTGCACAAATCTAGTGTGTCACGTACTATAGCATCTTAAACTAGGCCAATATAAATAGATACTGGTATTGGGGTTGCCACAGTTTTTTTCTTTTAGTTTCTTTTTAAGTCTCTGAACCCTGTTGCAACTCCTCATTGCTCTTAAGTGTAAAGTTTCTGTGACAAAGTAGAGAAACGTGAACCACCTGCTCATCAGGATCATCAAGCTGAGCTCTTATTGTGTTAAATCCTTCCTCAGGTAACTTAAAACAGATTGGATTAAGGCAAGCAAGGTAAACATGCTGTGCGAGTGTAGTATACAAGTGTAATCCTGATCAAGCCAACGGAAATAGCCCAGACAATCCTATCACCCTGCCTGCTCCTACTGTACATATATTAGATTAGCATTTGACCACCTTAAGTATAAGAAAACAGGCCAAAAGGTCACATTTGTAACTATGGCTCTATTAGAGGTTACTTCACCTAGTTACATATGCCACATGTTAATGTGGTCTGACCTAGTGACATGAGGTATTTTAAAAACAACTGTGACACATTTCCATGCAGCGTGAACATGCAGACACTTACGGGAAATGGAAGACATTCCCTGACAATCTTTGGTTAAATATTTCACAATCTGTTTTCCTTCCTAGTTACACATCCCATATATGGTCAAAATGAATGCGCTGAATCTAATAAAGCGTTGTAAACGTGACACTTTGTTCTGTAGTGTGAGATTTTATAAATGTAAGTCATTTGCACAGAGGGTAACAGAGGGTAGGGACAGATTATATTGTTTGTGTGGTCATTTAAGGTGAAGGCCTTGTTGTTTTTGTTCAAGCCATAACCTTGACTTTTTTCTATGTAAAGGAAAAATGCCCTCCCGCTGATTAGAAGCTCTTGTGACTGTTAAGGGCCATATATAGAATTCACCTTATTCAACCCCGGTGTAAATCACAGGTTAAACCGCTGATCTCAGTGACATCAAAAGATATCACCATATTATTTAGAGTATTTGCACCACTATAAAAATCAAAATGTAATGATAAAGCCACAAAGAATATCAATGTTATGGTCTCAAAAGGATTTTTACTTTCCTGAGATTAATAGTAAATAAATATGTTCTAAATAATCATTTTTTGTAACAGCATCTTAGTGTGTGTTTTGAGTATGCCTACGTTAGCTATTAAAACATGCATTGTCTAGTAGGATGTGCTAAAATTCCAAAGGCCCTGAATCATGACCAAACCAGCTCCTTCTAGGGAAACAAGTAATGGCGTGTTTGAGTCAAGTTAGCCATACTGAAGATGACATATAAACAGAAACAACAAAAAAGTCACTAAAATGCACTTTAGATAAAAAAAATTCACATTGTGCATGCAAAAATGTGTGATACTTTTATGCATTTTCCACTTTTTATTTTTCACTCATACATTAATCTACACATCAGGTGGCGAGTAATGAGCAGAAAATGAAAGCATTTCAGAGAATGAGGTAATAGAAAGTTCATCTGAGGTAACGCTGTCCATGAAGGGCACGATAAAAGCAGTGTGCCCTGCTGTGCCCTGGATTTCCCTTTTGAAAAGCTGCCAACCTGTCAGCCCTCAGTGTGCGTCATGATACGCTGCATGAACTGGAACGGAACTTTGTGTGCGCGTGCTCGCAAACACTTTTAATATCAGAGCAGCTGCGTTTCAGTGTCTCTAAACACTCGTACAAGTTTCTTCACGATTTCATTTTCGGGATCAGCTTTTGTTTGCGTGTCTGTGCGTGTTTGTGCTTGTGCCCTGTTTGAACATTTCCGAATGGCCCCTGTGCGTTCCTCTGACCTCAGCCGGGACATGCCGTGTTTGTTGATGTGTGTTATGCAACCTCAATCAACCACTAATTCAGAGTCATCTGAAGTAGCAACATTCACCATCCGCATACTATAGTATTCGGTTGCCTGAATCCACTCTGCCATCGTGTTACTCGCTTTATCAAAGCTTGACTGGCAAAGATTTCAGACTGCATGAGTCATAAGTGTGACATTGTTGTGATAAGGTAAATCCTGCTATACATTATAAAATGTCTTCAGGACGTGACATGTGGATTATTGATAATGTTTCACTGGATAAAGACGTCCATGTGAATGCTTGAAAAAAATCTTTTCAATTCTCCCCTGACTTCTAGGATCACAGGAAATGATGTTTTTGAGGGTCATTCCACATTCACTGTGGTTCAATATATGTGGCAGAGTAAAGAATCAAACTAAACATTTGTTGAGAATGTCCACAATACCTAACAGAGTTTTATCAACAGCCTATAAAATGGGCACCTGCATAAATACATATAATAAAAAACCTGCTCTTTTCAAGTGCTCACGATTGCATCTTGCTCATTTGCAGATAAATAACAGCTTGCAGAAACAAAGACAGAACTCACTGAATTTGCATGTGCGACCTGCATAACGTCAGTCTTGTAACGTGGGCGTGTTACCCCTTACAGCAGAGAGGTGGTATTTAATATCATTCCATTTGTCCTGTTTGTTGCCGGCAAATATCACATTTTGACAAAACTGAGAGTTGCTGCTATGTAACCATTTCCATTACTGGAATAAAATATCAACAAAATATGAATTTCTAGTGAAAATTTCAAATTATTTTGCCATTTTAATTCATTTACACCTTACCTGTTATCTATTATTACTTGGGCCTATCTTAGCTTTACCTCGGCTAACCTCTTCCTTCAGACAACATGTCTCTTAATAATGTTTCTTATCAGCATTCAATGGATAATGCAGACTAAACAAGAACTGTCAGAACACATTTTTACGTCATGAAAAAAAGCAACACGTTAACTTGCAAAGATAAAGAAGAAAGCGATCTAGAAAGGAAAGACTGCAAAACAATGAGTGTGTTTCATTTGTATTAAAAGAAAAGTTATAGACTACAAGGAGACGTGTTTAACAGATATCCTTATCTTTGCTGAGATTTGCTGTATCTGTTCAGAAACACCCAAAATACACGTCACATCAAGGTCTGCCACATCAGCATGTCACTTTGTTTTTTTTCTTCTTTTAAAAAAAGCCATGTGGTTAGGTCATGAATAGTTTAAGGACTTTAAATAATCCGTTTAAGAAAGGAACAGTCTGACAGTTTGGATAGTGCACTTATTCACTGTGTTGTTCACAGCTAGACGAGGAGATTGATGTCACAGTCACATGCGTCTGCTCCGTGAAGCTAGAGTAAGCAGTCAGTTAGGCTCTCATAAAGACTTGTTTAACATGTTGTATCTTCTGTTCAATTACCGACAAGCTAAAACTGCAGTTGTTGTTTTTTTCCTTTTTCTTTTTTCTCTCTCTTTTTTGTCCCTTTGGGGACAGGGTAACTAAATCCAGATAATCCTCATGCTGTAAAGCAGCTGTGAGATCCAGCTGTGTAACATATGGACAAATATGGGATCTTGATCTTCTTTTCTATTTCCAGGAAAGAAAATCTGCATATTTTCCCCAATGGACCAACTATTTCATTATATTCATTCATAGAGGCCAGACATAAAAAAAAAAAAACCCAAAAAAACCCCATATAAATAAATAAATGTAAAAAAAATCAATAAAGATCTCCCTTGTCTCAGCATTGATGTGATCTTGGGTGGCCCAGAAGCATGCACACAACTTGCAAGTTGGGTACAAAGAAGAAAAACGTTCCAAAGGGACACAGAAAATGCTTGGCAGACACCACGAGTCTGCCTGCTAAACTACAGTGGCTTGCAAAAGTATTCAGCCCCCTTGAACTTTCGCACTATTTGTCACATTACAGCCACAAACATGAATCAATTTTATTGGAATTCCACGTGAAAGACCAACACAAAGTGGTGTACACGTGAGAAGTGGAATGAAAATCATACATGATTACAAACATGTTTTACAAATAAATAACTGAAAAGTGGGGTGTGCGTAATTATTCAGCCCCCTGAGTCAATACTTTGTAGAACCAGCTTTTGCTGCAATTACAGCTGCCAGTCTTTTAGGGTCTGTCTCTACCAGCTTTGCAGATCTAGAGACTGAAATCCTTGCCTGTTCTTCTTTGCAAAACAGCTCCAGCTCAGTCAGATTAGATGGACAGCGTTTGTGAACAGCAGTTTTCAGATCTTGCCACAGATTCTCGATTGGATTTAGATCTGGACTTTGATTGGGCCATTCTAACACATGGATATGTTTTGTTTTAAACCATTCCATTGTAAATGGCCTGTATTTGTATAGCGCTTTTACTAGTGCCCAAGGACCCCAAAGCGCTTTACACATCCAGTCATCCACCCGTTCACACACACATTCACGCACTGGTGATGGCAAGCTACATTGTAGCCACAGCCACCCTGAGGCGCACTGACACTGGCTTTATGTTTAGGGTCGTTGTCCTGCTGGAAGGTGAACCTCCGCCCCAGTCTCAAGTCTTTTGCAGACTCCAAGAGGTTTTCTTCCAAGATTGCCCTGTATTTGGCTCCATCTTCCCATCAACTCTGACCAGCTTCCCTGTCCCTGCTGAAGAGAAGCACCCCCAGAGCATGATGCTGCCACCACCATATCTGACAGTGGGGATGGTGTGTTCAGAGTGATGTGCAGTGTTAGTTTTCCACCACACATAGCGTTTTGCATTTTGGCCAAAAAGTTCCATTTTGGTCTCATCTGACCAGAGCACCTTCTTCCACATGTTTGCTGTGTCCCCCACATGGCTTGTGGCAAACTGCAAACGGGACTTCTCATGGTTTTCTGTTAACAATGGCTTTCTTCTTGCCACTCTTCCATAAAGGCCAACTTTGTGCAGTGCACGACTAATAGCTGTCCTATGGACAGATTCCCCCACCTGAGCTGTAGATCTCTGCAGCTCATCCAGAGTCACCATGGGCCTCTTGGCTGCATTTCTGATAAGCACTCTCCTTGTTCGGCCTGAGAGTTTAGCTGGACGGCCTTGTCTTGGTATCTGGCTGGGGAAATTCTGATACCCCAGGAGGTGCCGGACTTTTAGGTTTTAATGTAGCTCAGCGGCTGGCCACGAGTAATGTGTCAAATAAACATCTTGTGAACACATCTTATGAGAGTTGACTTCGTAAGAGAAAAACTTCTGCACACGTATGTTGTGTAACTCATTCTCATTTAGAATATGTCTGACATTTTTGAACTTTTAATTAGGTAAAATTCTAATCTGTCACAATCTTTCTTCTTCCTTGGATCCTTTCCAAGAGGAATTTAGCCTCTTCCAGAGAAAAAAAGATCCTTATGTGCTCAGTGGAAAGCTCATAATGTAATAATAACTGGCTTGAAATCACTTTAAGTGATGCATGCTGGAAACTGCAAAACAGGCAGATATCAACATTTTCAGGCAGTGTGCAAAAAGGTGTTTTGAAAATAAGGCTGCAGATGAGTCATGGCATGCATCAGACACACATTACAACACCCTCTGCCCCTGTTCTGTTATGATGTTTATGAGAGCAGGCTGTCCTGGTTTTTCAGGATGTGAGACGTGTGCTTATTGAGTATCACTGTTTGAACTTAGCTCACTCCATCCAGCTGAAAGTAAATCTATCACCTTGGTTGAACTTTATGGATCCCCTACGCATTGACGTGCAGTATTACAGGAATAAGACAGAATCCAAAGGTTAATAATGGTGTGGTTTACAGGATTGTCAGGGTTAAAAACATACAAAGAAAGATCTGTCCATTAAAAAGTATTTACCTTAAATAACCAACAATCCTTCCCAATAAATCAGTCATCTCCTTATAAATAAATAAATAAATAAATAAATAAATAAAAGTCATATATAGTTACAATTATTTGGTAAGACTCAATGAAAAAACAAACATATGCCCTTTTCACTTTTAAGCATGGATAAAACTGACTTGGACAGTTGAAGTTTATAGATACAAAAACCTGAGATTCTTGACTTAGTGCAAAAGTTTAACACTTCATGACAATAGTTAACAGAGGTACTGCAGAGTGTGCAGGTAGGGTTTTTAAGAAAAGCCAACTGAGAGTCTGTGACAAAGGAGAAGAGAGACATGGATGTCATCTCAGGCAGGATGACATCCACATGAAACTACATTTCCCTAGAGTAGCCAAGAGCCTGAACGTCACATAGACATCATGATCTGGTGGAGAACAGATGGATGAGCCAGTGCTTTTAAGCAAGAGGCAAGTAAGGACCAGGAGCCAGAAACTTGTGCTTATCTTCTGTAGCAAGCAAGCACAAGACAAACAACTAAGGGCCCCCGAGAGGGCAGGAAAGATGGGAAACAACAGATAAAAATGCTGGGCAGGTGCTGGAGAATGTGGTAACCATGAAACTTACAAGTTTCACTTTCAATCATTGTTCTCTTTCATTTTCATTCAGCTTTAGTAAAAAAGAAAAGGCTTGGTTAATGCTGGGAAAAGATCAAAGTTTGAGTCAAAACAGACTATTTTGCAACACTAAAATGTGCAGCAAAAATCAACTTTCGGTATTTCAGGGTTTTTATTGGACCAGTAGTTGTCTCTTATCTTTAAAAGGTAATCACAGGACATCACAAAAGCATGCTCAAGTAACCTATCCTTGAATTTTCTGGGGGAGGACACTCAAAGCAAAAAAACATTTTCAGGGTACACTGGCAGCACAGTGGTAAACTGGATAGCGCTTTTCCATCACAGCTAGACGGTCTTAGATTTGAATCCTGTTTGGTGGGTTCTCCATGTGTTTATGTGGGTTCTCTCTGACTACTCAGGTTTCCTCCTACATGCATGGGTTAAGTTAACTAGCATTTCTAAATTGGCCATGTCTTTGTGATAATACCTCTGATAGACTTGCTCAGTAATGTCTGTTCTGTCAGTCATGAAATAAGGAAAATTTCAGTATGGTTATCATGGCATGGGTGAGTAGAGTTTATAAGACCATATGGTCAGAGGAAGTCACGAGGGTTCAAAAAAAAGAAATGAAGAGTAAATCCCCAATTGGCTTTTAGCTATTAGTGAGACAGAGAAAACCTCAAAAGTCAGATGACCACCTACGAGCAAGCACTTTGTGACAGTGGGAAGGAAAAGACCTTAGGGAGTCAGAACCAGGCTCGGGGTCAGGGGTTAGGGTTAGCTGCTGCATTTTCTTGATATCTAAGAAAGGTCCAAATATTTTGATGGTCAACAAAGTACTCCCATTTCAAAAGTGAATTCATTCCTAGATAGATACCTCAATAAATTTACTGTTACTTTACCTTAAGTTTAGTTTTTTGTATGTTGCCAAATGTGGTCAGGATTCCACTTCCATTGAATTTAGGCAAGTGAAAAGCCTGAATTTCTAGTCCTCAGGAAAACTTGCTTCTGGCCACAGGGGCTGCTATTGTGAATGTGCAGCAGATGTTATGTAGTGTTCCTTCAAATGACTGAAGCTTTAGTATTGTGTTACTGTGCCTACAGCAACTAATTAACAGCATAATTTAGGTGCTTGTGTTGATGTTACATAATGGTCATTTCTAAGGGGGAGGATGCCAGATAGTGTGTGAATACACCACAAAATTACTCGGCTGTAACAATAAATGAATCCACAGAGAAAACACGGCTTTGCTTTTCCATTCCTTTTTTCTTATTCACTGTTCTTTTCTCACCTCTCCTCTGCGCTCCCATTTACTCCCCGTCACATCCTCCCTTACTTTCTTTTCTCGTCCTGTCCTCTTCTGCCCTTTCTTTTCTCGTCTTATCCCCGCCTCGCCTTCTTTCCTTCCTCTTTGGCTGGGGTCCCAAAGTTTGTTAAACCACTTGGTTTCACTTCATGGAGAATCCTTTATATAAAAATCTATAAAGCTTAGATTCTACATAATATCTGTACATAAATTCACTTTTATATTCAGACATTTTCTCAGTTATTTGATTTTACATTGTCATTTAAACAAGATTAATTTTCAATTTTGTTCTGTAGGTAGAGAAATGTGGACTTGCTCATGTGGACTGTTGTACTGGTATCCAGACCTCTGCTGCCTCCCATACTCTCTCTGTGCAGGTCTTTCCCCACAGAACGACCAGATTTCTTGGACCCAAAAAGGACTCTTTGAGCCAACAGAGGGGACATGACCCCAGTGTTAATTCCTCTGTTGATGGTGATGTCCTTTATTGATGTGGCTTTTAAGCAGCGTCACCAGAGCATGTCAACAATTCACCTGAACTGACCCTGAAAAGCACACAAACAACTGTAACTGGAAAACAGTTGCATCAGTAATGAAAAACTGCTTTCACTGAATTTTAAAAAATGCTCAAGAATACTTGTACTTTTTGTAGTTACATATTGTTTGCTCATTAATATATATCAACTTCAAGGCTGTGTCAGCTTTTGATTCTATTATTAATCAACCAACCATTATTTCAAGGTCAAGGGCATGACAATGTATTGTATTAGCTGGTGACTGCCCTCTTCTGGAACTGAAGAAGAATGTGGTGATTGTGTTGATATTAGCATTTAAAAATAATTTCGACACATTTCCGCTGAGCCCAAAATCCCTCTCTTGTTCAGTTCAATTACAAAGTGGCCCTGAGTTTTTCCTTTAAAGCATAAATCTAAGGTTAAGGCCTTGCTTTATTTTCTGAAAAGAAGCCCAAAGATAAACTTGACTTTGAGACATGCAGTTTTATGGTAACATCCTTCTTTTGGATGTCTCCCTATGCATCCTAAGCAGAAAGTGTCCAGGCCAGTGTTTCTAGTAATATTTGAACAACATAAAAGAAATGACTCAATCTGAGCCTTAATAATTAAAATGGTGGACTGCAAATATATGGCACTATCAATTACATAGTGGACACAACCACTGAGTCTGAAACATACAAAATACCACAAATTAATAAAGGTGCAATTGTGATTTGTTATTGTAGTAAAACAGTGACTCAAAAATTGATGGGGTCTTTCAATGACGCGATCAATTTGCTATATAGTTATCATATCTCATTAAAATTACTCATACACGCACCTGCCACTTCATTAGGTACACCTGTTCAGTTGCTTATTATCACAATTATCTGTAGGGATTAATGAAATATGCTGATTCTGATCAGGTAATTCAATGCATTTAGGCACATAGACATGGTGCAGACGACCAATTGAGGTTAAAACTGAGTATCAGAATGGGAAAGAAAGTTGATTTAAGGCGCTTTAAATGAGACATGGTTGTTTGTGGTTAGCTTGAGCAATTCAGAAACTTGGTCTGCTGGGATTTTCCCCACAACCATCTATAAGGTTTTCACAGAATGGTCCAAAGAAAAAACACCTACCTCTTTGGCATCAACAAGATGTTTTCATCCAGAGTTCAGAGGAGAATGTCCAGACTGCTTTTAGCCAAACGGAAGTTAACTGTAACTCAAATAACAGTTGCAAATAACTCAAATAACTCGTTACAACCAAGATAAGCAGAAGAGCATCTCTAAATAAAAGCATGTTGAACCTTGAAGAAGATGGGCTACAGTAACAGAAGAGCACGCTGTCTTCTGTCAGCCAAGAAAAGGAAACTGAGGCTATAAGTCACACAGGCTCAACAGAATTGCACAGTGAAATATGCAAAAAATCTTGTCTTGTCCGATGAGTCTCAATTTTTGCTAGAACATTCTGATGGTAGGCTTAGAATTTGGCACAAACAACATGAAAGCATGGATTCATCCTGCCTTGTAACAAATGGTCAGGCTGCTGCTGGTGGTGTAATGGTATGGGGGACCTATTTAGGTTCCTTAGTAAGAAATATATCTTGTGTCATTGCTGCAGCCTGCCTGAGTATTGTTGCTGACCACATTCATCCCTTTATAACCACATTGTACCCATCTTCTGGTGTGGAATCTATCATGTTAGCATTTTAATGAAACAATGCTTGATGTAATGAGGGTTCTACCCTTATTATACCCATAGTCCATTCATCTAAGGAATCAAGTTGCCATGTAAAAAATAACATACTTTATATTAGGAAAAGCATAACATTAATTATATAAAATTCTATTAAAGGGTCAACGATTTATCAAAATATGATAATTCTGGTAGATAAGATAAACGACAAGGTTTTATAGGAATGCACACAGTGTGTTCTATTGGCAACCGAGAACTCTATTCTTTCGTAAATCTTGAGTCATCTAAGGTTAGGCTCAGTGTCCACGCAGGAAAGACTCAATAAGCAAAACATGAAAATACTTTTGTGCTGATAGCAAATACGTAGCCTGTGTAAAAGCTGTACGAGGCAATAGACACAATCTGACCTGAATGCCTAAAGCACTGAAGGGAAAATTAGTTAGTTTTCAAAATGTCTCCACAGTCTAATGACTGTAAAATTTCATTCCCAGTAATGATTAGTGATTTGATTTTTGGCTTTTTTGTGACTGAAAAGAAAACCATGTAGCAAACCCTATTAATATTAATTCCATTTTTGGCTTTTGCATGTTTGCAGTACAGTGTTTCAGATCAAATCTGAATAAAAATGTT
Source organism: Aulonocara sp. 'chitande type north' Nkhata Bay (assembly GCF_057382095.1). Lineage (NCBI taxonomy): Eukaryota > Metazoa > Chordata > Actinopteri > Cichliformes > Cichlidae > Aulonocara > Aulonocara sp. 'chitande type north' Nkhata Bay. The sequence goes on from NC_141358.1 coordinate 6,172,281, forward strand.
AATTTACAGAGCAACAGCTTCCCTTTAACCAATTTTCTAAATCTGTGCTTGAAGTTTGTTTATGGGTTTTAGCTTTGCCATTTTTATGATTCCAGGAAAATCAGTTTGGACACCGGACACAGATTTTAATTTCTCATTCACTTTGGATGCAATTGATAGTGCTTGGGTGGCTGGCAAGAACCCTACCTCACTGATGCCCTTAATCACCTCATTCTGCTACTGTCTCTCACACATGTACCACAATACACACACACACACACACACACACACACACACACACACACACACACTATCCGGTTGTTCAGTGATGACGCGACGAATCCTACTTCCGGGTCTAAAGTAGTCTGCGTTTAATATGGCTTTTGTGTTGTTAACATGTTTAATGTTATGTATTTTCTTCTATTTGATCTCAAAAAGCTCCTAAAACAGTCAGTGATCACTGTTGACCTCCCTCGGCTTTTATTACCGCTAATCATTTATTTAAGCTCAGTTTTTAAAACCTTACATGTAACTACAGCCCAGCCCATGCAGCAGTATATGAATGACTAACCTCGTATTGTGGATGGATTATCTCAGTTGTTCTCCTGGCTGAAGTTTGGTCCTTTTACAGCATCCTGCCATGCGATTACATTTGTTCCTGACCACCGAGAAAACTCACATTAACTTTTATCGAGTGGAAAAAAAGTTAGCTTGTTTATATTATGCTAACATAGCTGTGTCGCTAGCGGTCACGTAGCACATCATTATATACCAGCTAGCCCAACTTCAGTAACCCTACAAACGTCACTGCTGTTTAGTTTTCTGTCTTCATTTATGCTGGAAGTGATAGCAGAGCTGTACGTTTTAATTTGTTTCCAAAACCCCACAGTCAGGACATGCTATATTGTATTTAGATAGAAGCTAGCGAGCTAACTCCCTGCTAACTTCTAACTCCGTTAAATGTCATAAATTCCGTTTTCATGGATGCCTGGATGTTAAACTCAATTGTTACACCTGGTAGAGCAGAACGCTGATCATTTTATTAAAGATGAAAGACTTTAGACAGTTTTTCAACTCTCAGTAATCCCATAGTGATCGTTTGATATATGGACCTGCAGCGGAGTTTAGACCCAGACACGGCTAGTGACGTCAGACTGAACAACCGGATAGTGACATGAAACTACTTGGGATTTTGTGCACAGATGGTTAACACAATAAAAAGATAAATAAAAATGAATTAGCATGAGCTGCCCCTGCAGCCACTCATTCATTTGGTCTGGGATTTTGTCTGCTCCGAGTGTGTTGACAAGTGCAAATGGGAATTAATCGGTAATGTCTAACCGGATTACTATAATATTCAAAGAATTTAAACTAAAACAGCCTTTCATGTGTTCTTCACATGAAAAAGTAAGTCAGGGTTAAGGCTAGAGTGCTAAAAGTATGGTTGGTTGTGATAAACCTTTTGCCGTGTTTAAATATCAGACAGATTTCCTGCCAAATCATTCAAGCACTGGAACCCTTATTGGAGGTTGTTGGAGGTTCTTGGTGTCGCAGGCATCCTTCATTCTAACCTCCAGGATCTTATTTTCTTATTTACATTCCTTCATATAATCACTGGCTGTGACACCTTGTTTTCTCTCTTTTGTTGCATTTTACGTGCTACTCTTACATTGGAAAAACTCTGTATACCATGCCATACTCGTGCATTTAAAACTTTTTAATAAAGATTTTTGTTAAAAATCTGGTTTTCTCAATAAAACTCAGATAATTTAAATGGCCTGTATTTGTATAGTGCTTTACTAGTCCCTAAGGACCCCAAAGCGCTTTACACATCCAGTCATCCACCCATTCACGCACACATTCACACACTGGTGATGGCAAGCTACATTGTAGCCACAGCCACCTTGGGGCGCACTGACAGAGGCGAGGCTGCCGGACACTGGCGCCACTGGGCCCTCTGACCACCACCAGTAGGCAACGGGTGAAGTGTCTTGCCCAAGGACACAACGACCGAGACTGTCCGAGCCGGGGCTCGAACTGGCATCCTTCCGATTACAAGGCGAGTTCGATTACAAGGCGAACTCCCAACTCTTGAGCCAAGATCGCCCCATTTAAGTACAAATCGTTGTGTCATTACTCTTTTAAATTGTTTTTGAAGTATGTCTACTTTCGGTTTTTTTTTTTTTTTTTTTTGATGATCACGGAACCAATTACCACTTTATAATGATGGGATTTGTTATACGGCACTTGGAAGCATTTTCTTTTGGGGTGGGGGGTATACTTGCTTGTTTTAATTCATGCTGATTACAGCTGGATTAACAGCTTTATGTGCCTTATTAAATTATATTAATATTGACCTACAGGTCTCAGTTGACACAGAATTTAAATTACCCATTTAATTTTAACAGCAGCTTAACTTGTTTGTGTACCTTTTGCAATGTAACTGTTTAAATATGCTTACTGAACCATGTGTTTAGGTGTTGAAATTTGCTTAATCCTAAAAGAGACTTAAAGGCTGTAAAAATAATAATCCATGTGGGTGAAATGCGAAAGTCGATCATTCCATGGCCCTTAAACTTGAGGGGAGAGCTGAACTCAAAGCTGACCCTTTTGTTATGTACTCTTTCCTCTTTCATCTGAAATTTTAGGCCTTTCCTTATATGGTGTCATGTGTCCTGCTTTTGTAATTCAAAGGCCTTTCAGCCAGCTTTCTCCTAATGTTTATACTGATCTTCTGTCTTTGCATTTAGAATTTTTTTGATGTAAAATATTCAGTCTTATAAATTAAAATTAGAAGTGGCTCTCTTTCAGCAAACTTCATTTCTGGCCCTGGACTGTTTTATCTTTGTACAAGATGATTTGAAAGTTTACCATACGGATAACAAAAGAAAATAACAACTTCCATATTGAGTAAAAAGTTGAACTACCAGTAAGTTTGGGTTTAATCACTTTTTCATCGCCCAGGGGTCCAGTGTGAAGTTATTGTGTGATCACTAAGAGTTTTTTTATTGTTTGATGTAAACTTGGTGGGAGTTTTTACATATAGCAGGTGGTATTAGCTCCAGATTCTATCCCAGATGTCATAGGGCAAGAGACAGGGTACACTAATTTAGGTCATTTAGAATCACCTTTTAAACTAACCTTACTAACTGCATGTCTTTGGACTGTGGGAGGAAGCCAGAATACCCAGAGAGAACCCACTCAAACACGGGGACACAGAAACGCTCTGTCATGTCACACTGTGGAAGGCAGGAGGAAGGACCCAAATGCAGAACTCTGAGTGCACAGGGATGAACTCAAAAAGGCAGCTTTATTTTGCTGTAAAACACTTGAACACTACAAAACAAAAACAAAAACAGGAAAACTTGAATAATCAGATACAAAGAGACGAGGGAAAGCAAAACTAGATGCACTGTCGCGGTACAAGACAAGGACTATCAAAATAAAACAGGAAACACACGACAAACACAAAGGCACGGACTTGATACTAACAGTGGGGAACAAGATAATAAACATGAAGGCTAAACTAAATCTACACTAAAAATGAGGGGCACAGGAACTAAACCCCCAGAACCCCCACTTGAGTATTACTGGGAAGGAAGGAAGGAAGGAAGGAAGGAAGGAAGGAAGGAAGGACTGAGATGACTAAGCATAAACGAAAGATAATCAAACCAGGAACAACAATTGTCAAATATAATTAAACTCAGAATGGAAACAAATACTGTGACAGGCCCCAGCCTGATGCTGGATTCAGACTGAGGTAACAGTGCTAAAGTAGGAAAGATATGATTACAAGGCTTGATACAGAATTTTCTTTATATTTTCGTCCTTAACAGGTTAAACCACCAATAGCATACATGTGATCTTGTGAAATTTCGCGAGTCCAGGGAACTAACTACTCTTACTATATTGTATCATGTCATCTCAACAAGAATAAGTTGTTGAATTTCATGCAGACACCACATGATTTAGTTAAATTCACCACAGAAGCATTGAATTATTTTATTCAAATTGCAAGGCAGACTCTTGTAAATGTAACAACCACCCAATTTAATTTTTTTGAGTGTAGATCTAGATGAGTATATTTCTCATGAGACAAGCAAATTTGAACTGTAAATAGGAGTTAAAAATAATGAAGGCTAAAGGCAATACAGCTGATGCAGAAGTAAATCTAATAAAAATGCAGAATGTACACGTTATCAATTACTCATAGTCTATCAGTCACTTTCTCATTATGTCTCACCCCCAGCCAGTCATGACAAATGGCTGCCCCTCCCTGCCCCTGATTATGTTGGAGGTTTCCTCCTGTTAAAAGGAAGTTTTTCCTTGCCACTGTTGCCAAGTGCTTGCTCATTGTCTGATTGTTGGGGTTTCTCTATATAATTAAAGGGTCCTTACCTTACAATGTAAGCACTTTGAAGTGACTGCTGTTGGGATTTGGTGCTAAATGCTTAAATCTCGTGTTGTGCTTCCCAGTGAGCATACACTGGCGTGACTTTCTGCCGCTGCTCTCCGTGTGTGTTCGTTTGCTTAGTTCAGTTTTATTTTTACACTAAAGTATTTGATTTTACTGTTTCCCTTTGATTTGATCCTGGTAAACCTGGATTTTATCATTTTACCTGTGACTCTCCTGGGTACCTCCTTACCCTTATCTTCCCTGCTTAGCCTCTATGTCCTTGTCTTGTCTCGTGTGCATTACTTTCCCTGGAACACTCTCTCACTGTCGTTCTCTAAAACCTAAAGAGAATTATGGATTTGATCAACTGGTCTCTGAATGCTATTGACACCCTTTTCTCAACGAGAAGTCAGGGCTTGGGAGAGCCCGAGTGCCCTGGAGGGACTTTCCCTGCCGGTTACACGATGGACGGGTGGCAGAACTGGAGGGTCATGTGCCTGGCGGGACTGTCGATCGAGGACGCTGAAGATATCTATCTATTCGGAACCGTGATAACAGGGTTCTTGTTGATCGGAGTTGGCTTAGCCCTGGTTTATCGGAGAAATAAGAGAGTGGAACCGGCTGTTCAAACCCCCCCAAGGCTGCCCGCTGGAATCGAAGCGATGGGCCGAGGCGCGACCTCTCACAACGAACGTAATATGGTTAACACCTTGGAGACGCTTACAGCTGCTGTGAAGGCTCAAAATAACACCATTGAGCGTATGGGGGGATACATCAGAGAGAGGCCTGCTCAGAATGAGACCCTTGAGCGACAGTTGGAACACATCGTGGAACGGATCACTGCAGTTGTGAGGTCTCAGAATCAAAAGAATGATAACACCATGGAACAGAAGTTTGATGCCATCATGGGGAGGCTCGCGGCTCTCCAACGGGAGATTGAGAGACCAGCATCAGAGTGTTAAAGAGCAGCCTGAAAATTCTCCTGGGCTGCTCGCATGGAAATTTACAAAATCAATATCAAAATTGTGGACCCCCATCAAGGCTGGAGCCGAACAATCACTCCCTGATAACGACTGTGTTATGGCTGTTCTTCCCATCCCACGCAAGGCCACCTGGGTTGGCTGGAAGACTGTTTACTTAGCCTGTTGGGGCGAAGGACACTGTCTCAGCTGAACTCTGGACACACACACACACACACACACACACATACACTGATGTGCACACACTGACCCCCCCCTCCCTTTCCAAACTCCTTCGATGCTTGTGCCCTACCGGGGAAGATGGCAGTCAACTGGACCAGCGCAGACATGCTGCAGGACCGGATGTGCTGTCTACACCGGCTCTCTCTTACCCTTTACCCGCCCCTGTTGCTTGTCTTGTGTTTCTATGGTGTATTGATAGTCATGTGCTTTTTGTGCTGAGGTGTTTTTTCTGTTATCAAACTGTTCTCCCACTAGGAGCTCAGTCTGAGTGGAGTTTTTTTCTCCTCCTCTTACCTCATGTTATGTATTTTCGTTGTTTTTTTTCCTATCAGCCTACCTTTCTGACATGTCTCCCCAATGTGATGTTTGTGTAAAGTTGGTCAGAAGGTTCCTTTGTAAGTGCGCATGCGCCATTAGCGTGCTGCCTGCTGTAACCTTAATTTCCTTCGGGATTGATAAAGTATTCTGATTCTGATTCTAACCAGCCTATACAAGTTATCAATTACTCATAGCCTAGCAGCCCTTGCTGGCCTTCTCCACGTACTACTGTTTGGCTGGTTAATGCACTCGAGCATCTGCCTTCTCAAGTTGCCCACAGTATGTACAGTACCAGGTAGGTAATCGCAGCTACTTTTCTGGCACTGGGTTGTAATCGTGGCATGCTGGCTTACATGGCTGTGTGAACAAATGGATAAACTATGATTCCCCTTTTAACCATATGCTTGATATGCCTACCATTGCTTGGCTTTACTATTGGACTATGCAATGTTCTTTGTAGCCATACCACAGGTTTGGACCTTTAAGCGGATGACGGAATGCACTATTCAAAATACCCCCATAACATCTGAAACTGCTCCCCAATTTTGCTCTCTCTTTAATGAAAGTAACCCTGATGAACCACTTGCATGCTTTAGTTTGGCTTGTACCAACACTATGGACTCAATTGCTCCTCTAAAATGTAGACAACAAAAATGTAAAAGTCAGCCTTGGTTAAATAATGTCACTTGTGCCGTCAGACAGGAATGCAGGAAAACAGAACAAAAATGGAAGAAAGCTAAGCTCCATGTCAAGGTAGAAAGAGCAAATTATTTCCCTGAAGATTTTTACAAAGAATTCTGGTAAACCTGAAGTCCTATTCAACAGTCAACTCTGCATCCCACCACTACAGCTATATCTGAGACTGCCTCACACACTTGTGAGTATTTTCAAAGGTTCTTTACTGAAAAAATGGCTAATATCAGGGCACATATCCGGCTCCCATCCCAAGACCCTTCTGAACCACTTACATGCTCTTCCTTTCTTACTTAATTTAAACCAATCTCATTATCCCATCTTACTGATATAATAATGCACATGAAACCAACTACTTGTCCCTTGGATGTGTTACCTACGCCATTTCTCAGAGATGTGCTGCAGACAAACAGCCCTAACATCCTCGCTATTGTTAATGGCAGCATCTCAAATGGAATTGTTCCGCGTTCTTCTAGACAAGCTGTTGAAGCGGCTGGTTTGGATCCGTCAGTTCTTAGCAATTTTAGACCAATCTCCAAGCTGCCATTTTTGTCTGAGGTTCTCAAGAAAGTTGTCCTCCACCAGTTGCCCTCATTCTTAGATACACATAGTATTCTGGATAAATATCAGTCTGGTTTTAGAGCCTTCCATAGCACAGAGTCTGCTCTACTTAAGGGGTTGAATGATGTGCTTTTTGCTACTGACTCTGGAAAAAGTACAGTTTTAATTGTTTTAGACCTGAGTGCAGCATTTGACACTGTTGACCACACAATCCTATTAAACCATTTGAAGACATGTGTTGGTATTCAAGGTTCTGCTGTAAAATGGTTTAACTCTTAGAGAGCAGAACATACTCCGTGATGCTGGGTAACAAATACTCTTCACCTCCTACACTTGCTTGTGGAATACCTCAAGGCTCTATTTTGGCTCTATACATGCCCTCATTGGGCTCTATTTTTCAGAAATACCAAATTTCCTATCATTCTTATGCAGATGATACCCAGTTCTTTCTCTCTCTAAACCAGGTGCTGATGGTACATTGCAGAAAGCTTCAGATTGTCTTGCTGGATGTCATTGAACTTTCTCAAACTAAACGATGACAAAACTGATATTATAACTTTTTGGCAACCAAGACTTTGTTAGTCTCATAAGCAATTACTTGGGCCCACTATCAGCTAATGTACACCCCCATGTTAAAAATCTTGGTTTCATTTTCGATTCTACCCTCAAGCTGGACAAACAAATAAACTCAGTTGTTTGTGGCAGTTTTTCCCAGTTCAGGAGCATTTCTAAACTCAAAACTATCTTGTCATCTAAAGATCTGGAAACCGTTACCCATGCCTTAATTTTTCTGTAACTCTCTCTATTGAGGCATCTGTCACTCGAGCCTGTCCCACCTGCAACTTATTCAAAATGCAGCCTCAGGGCTCCTGACGGGTACCAGAAAGAGAGAAAGTATTACTCTGATACTCGCATCTTTACACTGGCTGCCAGGTAAATACAGAATTCATTTCAAGGTTTTATTTTTTTGTTTTTAAAGCCTCCTGGCTTAGCTCCAGGTTACATTTCAGATCTCCTTAGCCTGCACCAACCCACTCGAACTCTGGGTTCCTCCAGTCAGATGCTTTTACTGGTTCCACGCTCCCAGTCAAAATCCTGAGGTGACAGGCACCACTCCTAAACTCTGGAACAGTCTTCCCTCTTTTATAAAATCCTCTTCCTCTCTGGAAATCTTCAAATCAAATCTGATGACCTACCTGTTTTCAAAGGCTTTTGAATCTCGTTGACACTGCTTTTATTCTGTTTTAGCTATTCTGGTCTTTTATATCATTGGGTGATGTATACATGTATTTATGTCTACATGTGTACGTGTCTGTGTGTGTGTGTGTGTGTGTGTGTGTGTGTGTGTTTTGTATTTTTCTTTTACCTCATTTCTTTTAATTCTCTTTTATTTGATTAAATTATCCCTCTGTTCAGCACTTTGGCTGACACTTTTCTTTTAAATGTGCTATACAAATAAAGCTGACTTGACTAAACTGAATTTAATAAAATCATCAAGGCAAGGTAGATATGACTAATTACAGATGTAGAAAAAATGAACATACACTATATGGACAGATTTATTGGGCTCTTGAATGAATCCAAGTGTTTTCAGTTCCATTGCCACAAGTGTATGAAATCAAGCACCTAGCTATGCAGTTTACGTGTAAGCCTTTGAATTCTCATGTGGTGCTGCAATAGGATTCCATTGTTGCAAAAATTCAACTTCAGTTAGCAGCAACTCAGTCTGACATATGGTGAACATTGAGTGGTATTATTGAAAAGCTCAAGAGTGTAGGAACCACAGCAACTCAGCCACTAATTGGCAGATCCCATAAAGTGCTGATGCTTATAGTGTGTAAAAGTCAAGTCCATCTGCTGACTCAATAACTGCAGAACTCCAGATCTCCTCTGGCATTAACAACAGCACTACGAGCTTCATGGCATGGGTTTCCATGGTGGGACGTACATTGCACAAGTGTAATGTGTAGGTTCCTAAATACTGATGTGCATTTGAATTATTCTTTTGAATGAATACGATGAGTAGAAGTGTAAAGAGCAGTGACCTTCACTGCTCTTTACACTTCTACTCATCGTATTCATGTATTCGTATTCGTGTTTTACAGGATGGCACTGATATAAGACTTATTTCTTCTTCTTGGTGATCCAAAAGGCTTTCGCTGTCTTGGCAAAGCAGCTGATATGTATTGTAGTTCCTCGTCTGTATTAGGGTTAAGGGCGCAGTCATCAGCAGACATGAGCTCCAAGACCAGCTGGTCTAGCTGCACAGCTGAAGGTACAGGTACAGGTCTCAACTGAGGTGTCATGGAGTACCATACTGAGTAAGATGGGGTTTAATGTTGAGTGAGTATACACATTCCACTATTGGACATGGGAAGCTGCCTGACAGAGAGCCAGGTACTTTGACCTGTCCCAAATGATGTTCATGGACCTTGCGAAAGATGAGTGAAGGTGACATTGCTCGCAAGGTCCATGAACATCATTTGGGACAGGTCAAAGTACCTGGCTCTCTGTCAGGCAGCTTCCCATGTCCAATAGTGGAATGTGTATACTCACTCAACATTAAACCCCATCTTACTCAGTATGGTACTCCATGACACCTCAGTTGAGACCTGTACCTGTACCTTCAGCTGTGCAGCTAGACCAGCTGGTCTTGGAGCTCATGTCTGCTGATGACTGCGCCCTTAACCCTAATACAGACGAGGAACTACAATACATATCAGCTGCTTTGCCAAGACAGCGAAAGCCTTTTGGATCACCAAGAAGAAGAAATAAGTCTTATATCAGTGCCATCCTGTAAAACACAACGCTGTTGATGGTGCCAAGCTGTCTGAGTGGATTGTCCAATGTAATGTCTAATCACAGTCACCAATAAATTTGAATCCAACAACTTCTTTGGATGCCTTGCTAGAAGAGTGTGACAAGACTCTTTGCACACATCCACAAGCATAAAAGCATACCGAGCAATTGTAGTCATCATGTTTCAATATGAAACAGAAATGCATATATGCAATTTCACCAACAATGTCTACACACTATAAGAGCAATAACTGCAGAAGTACGTCTTCAGTGAGGCATAAAGAAAGTAAATCTTCCGAACTGAAGTGAAGTGAAACTGTAGTTCCAAAGGGTGAGGCATGTCATAAGCTGGAGAGCTGGAGACTGCTAATACTCTGTTTGAAAAAGGTGACTAGTAAGAAAGGAAACAGAAAAGGCTGGCAGCCTCAAGTTTAAAGCTTACCGAGAAACAGCTGTTGAAGAAAAGAGGAAAAGAAGAAGTGAGAGTTCTGCCTTTCAATCTTCAGCAGCCCACAGTTTCCTTTGTCACATGTGCACAAATGTCTTTGTCCAGTGGACTGATTGTCCACAGAAGATAGACTGTTGGAGTCAAATTGTTAAATGTTGCCATTATTGTACTTAAATTTGTAAGTCTTGGTTCAAACTATATGATCAAGGACATTCCTTTGTTTTTGACCCCAGAAATTTTGACATATACAACCTAAATTTGGAAGATGATAGTCAGAAATCGTGACTTATGAATGACATTTTTTTCCTTTTCGTTCTTTTTTGTCTTGGTGGAAACAAGATTCCATAATGGTTGGGCTGAATTGAAACAGCGAATGCTGTTTGTTGATTACAGTTCAGCGTTTAACACAATAGTGCCCTGCAGACTGTTCACAAAGCTGAGGGATCTGGGTCTTAACAGCCGTCTGTGTGCATGGGTGTTGGACTTCCTCACTGGCAGAACTCAGGTGGTGAGGGTGGGCAGGTGCTTCTCCAACAGCATCACCATCAACACAGGAGCACCTCAGGGATGTGTCCTCTCGCCACTGCTCTACTCCCTCTACACTTCAGACTGTGTGGCCACCCACGGCTCCAACACCATTGTGAAGTTTGCTGACGACACAGTGGTGTTGGGTGCCATCTCCAACAACGATGAGGCGGCCTACATGGATGAAGTGAAGAATCTGGCATCGTGGTGCCAGGACAACCACCTCCAGCTGAACGTCAGCAAGACCAAGGAGCTGGTGGTGGACTTCAGAAGGGGTCAGCACAGAGACTACAAGCCCATTATCATCAATGGAGCTCCAGTGGAGAGGGTGCAGTCCTTCAAGTATCTTGGTGTTCACATCTCCTCAGACCTGACATGGGCTGCCCACATTCAGGTCCAGACCAAAAAGGCTAGGCAGCGCCTGTATCACCTACGACAACTGAGGAAGTTCAGGGTCTCTCCAAAGATCCTCAGGATTTTCTATACAGGCGCTGTGGAGAGCATCCTCACACAGAACATGACATCGTGGTTTGGGAACAGCTGTGTGAAGGACCAAAAAGCTCTCCAGAGAGTGATCCGTACAGCAGAACGCTGCTGCAGGATTGCTCTCCCCCCGCTTCAGGACACCTACACCAGGAGATGCCGGACTAGAGCAGCGCAGATACTGAAGGACCCGTCCCATCCTGGCAACAAACTGTTCCAACTTCTGCAATCTGGTAGAAGGTTCCGCATCTTCCGGGCAAGGACAGAGAGACTCAAGAGGAGCTTCTATCCCCAAGCCATCCGTGCCCTAAACACACACACCCGCCCTCTCACATCATCTATAATTGACTGAGACAGGACTCTTCCAGACACTCTAAACCAAGGCACAATGTACATTTCAATTCCTTTAATTTTAAATATGTTTATATTGTCTATCCTGTAAAATAGTCAGATGTCTATCCATATTAATGTACAGAATTCACCTGCTAGCTGCTACTACTGCACATTCACCCAGTGTATATACTATATGTATGTATATATATATATATATATATATATTTAATGTTCTTCCTCTACACCCCCCCCCCCAATTTTTGCACATGTCGAGGAGCGTGTCAGACTACATTTCACTGTGTGTTATACTTGTATAACTATGCATGTGACAAATAAAGAACCTTGAACCTTGAACCTTGAAACCAGTTTAGCCCAGAGGCTCTATGTCTGACATTGCTGGTTTAGGGTTACGGGTAAGGCTAATGTGAGAGCGGAGTTTTGTTTTAGCCACATGGCCAAATTTTCTCAGATTTTCTACCATGTAAAGTCTCACAGGTATTTTGACATCTGTGATCATTTATTTTATTTTCATTTATTCAATTAAAAAACAAAAAAACCCTACCTTAGTGATTATATTTAAAGCTACAAAAGAAATCTTATTTTATTTAAGAATGTTTATGAAGTTTATCAACTGATGGGAATTTACAGTTTTGGACTTTAATCTATTTTAAAACTTAACCCCCCCCACCCCCCCACACACACACACCACCACCACCACCACCACCACCACCACTATTCTCCTGTTTATTCTCCTTTCCCCCCCTCTCTCTCCATGGGTCTCAGTAATTTAGCTGAACCCCAGTTCTTTATGGGCAGTTTATGGGTTCTACGTGACTCTTTCCTAATGAGGTTTGGTTTGGTGGTCTCCTAATGAAAAAAAAATTGAAGTCCCATTGTTGACAGATTGCTAGTCACAAAATAAGGCCCTGTATGGTCAAATACAGCCACAAGACAAACAAGCAAATTGAGCAACGCGGCAAAGGCTGAACCAGGTCAGAGAGATAAAGGTTCATTAAGCGAACCTAATGGAAGTGGGAATGACCCCCAAACAAATTATTTCAGTCAAAGTCAATCAGCGGGGCTGTTTGTGTTTGTGACTGCCAAAACAGAATCTTGGTGACAATTAGGAGTAATAAGGCCCCCACATTTGTTCTCATGTTTCTAAATGTTAAAAGAGAAAAATACTACTTGGTTAATTTGTCATATTGTAATTGTGCCTGGTTTCCTAGAAGTGAGATCTAAAAGCGCTGAATGGAGCACAGATGGTCTTTTTTTAAACATCTACTGCTTTTTGCCAACTTGTCAAAAGCACCAGCATCAGCTGTAGTCAGCTTGGAGTTATGCTTGTGCCCATTGTGTAATTGGAATGTATGGCTAGGTGTTAGATTTGTATTGTTGATTGTCATTTATGCTTAGAAATATTTACTTATATATGCTTAGAGTTTTGTAATTAGTTGTAGATTGGTAGAGGTTTTGATCCTTGATAGTCTGCAAACTTTGTGTGTATTAGACAGCACTTTGGGAGCATGAGAGGTCATACCGTGTCTTATTGTTTTATGGTAGGATTAACGTAGTTGCGTCTGTTCTAGTCTAAGTGCTCTTTGTTTAGATGAACTGCAGGACTTCCTCACCGTGTTATCTACACAGCAAATCCAGCATGTCCAAATTAACACTGTCGGATTTGATTTCAACACTATTAAAGTGTCTATATGGGTCCACACCAGAGAGTGTTAATTTAACTCTTTTTGGAGAGTTGGTACGTTAACTCTGATTTAGTGTTAAACACCAAATCTGTCTGGAGTTGATCATTTAACACTTGGTGTTAAGAGTTTATATATTAACTCTTAAAGAGTATTTTAGTTTAACTACGTAAGAGTTATCTTCTAATTCATTCTAAAAAGCGGGAATTTTACTGTTCTGAACTTCTAGAAATTTCTTTTGGAAATAAACATTTACTAAAAAGACGCAATGGTTTTTGAAAAACATTTATTCTGAACTGTGCACCACAATTTCAAAACATTTTCTGAAAGATGTAACAGTATACATGTTCTCACTTTCATTAGAATTTTGTTTATCAAAAGGTCTGACATGGTAAATGCAAATAACAGCATTCTCAACACTTATTTCTTCAATACAATATGCATGTCCTTCATTCATCCCTTTGTGGAACTTCAACGCACTTCTGCTCTCCCCCATATTCCATCTTCACAAGCATATCCTGTGCGGAGATTGAATAAAAATTAGTTGACACTAATTAATGGCACAAATAATCCAGTAAACAATTGCAGCACAGTAAAAAAAAAAAAAAAGGAATCCTCTTTGAGCCATTACTTGTGTAAAGTATTTTCCCAAAAGACAAGGACACAGGCAACAGGTAATACTGAACTAAATGTAAAACCTCAACCTTTTTCATTTTTACCTAAACCGTGTGCACAAAACTCTGGAGGGATCTATGCTAACGTAGAATCCAGTCAGGACGTCTGCTACTGCTGTTTGCTCGTTTTTTTTTCATGGGCGATCGTTTTCAGGCTTCAAGTAGCACCATTATACCAACATTTCACATTCTAGACATTGTTTTAGGTGTATTTGACCAAAAGTTTGACTGAAAATTCACATGCAAGCTTTTTTCAAGGCTGTGGTATTTGCCCGCAAACAATACCTTTCAGCTAGCTAAAACAGAATATTATGCTATCAGCGAGCAACATGGCTAATGCCTTTCACACAGCTTTGTCTCAACTCCAAAGAGCCACAGAAGTAAAAGCTAATAGAAATAATTGAAACAATCTTTGAAAAAATGACTTACCAAGCATGGCAAACAACTCAAATATGTAGAGCAAAATGTTCTGAAACGGCTTCACTTCAGCTTCGATTGGAGCCGTGCTGGGGGCGGAGTCTGTGAATTTACTCTGTTGGTGTCATAGCCCCTCTAGGAGTTCAGAGTTAAGAGGTCAAGAGTTAATGTTTCCATTGTAACACCTCCAGATTTGACAGAGAAACACTCATTTTTAACACTCGATTTTAACTACTATCATTTTACACCTCAGAGTTACATTAAAAGAATGTGACTCTGCTTAGAGTAAAATTAACTCTACTTTTGCAAGAAGACTATTAACACCAAAACATTTAACACTTTTGAATTTGCTGTGTAGGATGAACCATCTAGGGTGAGGGGGAGGCTACCCTCTTCCTGACCAAGGATGTTTGACCCTTTGATCAGCAGTTCACACACACACACACACACACACACACACACACACACACACACACACACACACACACACACACACACACAGGCAAGGTACTCTTTGTGTGTATGTAGACGTCATATGTTAATGAACTTATGCATATTCATGTAACCTCAATAAAAGAACAGTGGTACGGGAGAACGGACGAGAGCAACTGGGGTCAAGCGAAGGAACGGTGCCTGTCCGGTTCTCTTCCGTGCACGAGAAACATGAAGAAGCTTGCCTACTTGTGTCTTGCTTTGCAGTGTAATTATATTGTCTTCAACGTTCCAGCGGATGGGTTCAAGCTACAAACCTATCACTAGGCAATCTCATTATTGTCCAAATCATTAAAGCATAGCTGTTGTCACTTGTCTCAGAGGAAAACAGAAACAATGCATTGTACAGTCTTAGTAGTGGTCATTATCATTAGGATGCCCTTGTGATAATAATTAAAATGTCCCACAATTATGAGCAACTCTTTTAGCCTGCTCACTGTTTTTGACCTGCCTCTCATTTCATTCAGCTCTGTTCTCCTCTGTCACCTTTTGTCCTGCTGTCTGGCAGAGGTTGTCCACATCCATGCGGCATCTGAAGCGTACAAGGGGCTGACAAAAACAAAGGCATTTGCCACAAAGAGGGCAAAGATAATCTAGAAACAGGGAGAAAGTCTACTATACTGGGGCAACTTATTGACTGATTTGACACCAAGAAGAAAGACACCCAATAAATACTAAATTCACTGCAAACAAACAGATCTGCCAGTCTTCATACTGACCAACAGTGGACTAACGTTTTGAATCCATGGCATTTCAGTAGTTGCCAAATGATGGGAGAAAAGACTACAACTGAAATGAGAGGGAGTAGTTAGAGCACAACATGGGAAGACAGAACACAACACTATAGATGTCTATAGATAGTCTAAGACCCAAGCTGACATATAGACACAGACGAACAGGCGCACGCAGACACATTCCCACCTCCATATACACAAACAAATACTCGGCACTCACCTGACATGGAGACAGACGCAAATAGACACTGTACACACATCCACACTCCCCAAACATACTCTATATCCCAGGTCCGGGTACCCCTACTCCCAGAAGGGCAAACTGTACCCGCACCCAGGAGATGTAACCCTTCTCTCTGGGGTGGAGGAAAGCAGACTGCCTCCTTATCTGCAGTAGCAGGGAGGCCCCGCATCCCAGACCCCAATCTGACAGCCAGCACCTCCTCCCAGCCCCCCAGCCCCAACGGTTAACAGAACGGGGGTGTGTGAAGACCCCAAACCTCCCTCCGCCCGCTCATATGTAGTGTTGCTGCCTGCTGTTCTAAAGTGCATTTAAAACACAGGAGGGCATGGTGCTTCCTGCCAGAGAGCAGCACGGCTCCTCCCGAATGAAACCCCCCCCCCAAAAAAAACTGTCATTTTATACGGTTTCCTTTAGGACACTCAAGCATATGTGCAATATATCTAAAGCTTCAGTCTCTGTAGATTAACATTTTTGGGCTTAGCTCTGCATGACCTCTAGTTATTTTCTCTTTCTTTTAATTTTGTAGCCGCTTTAAAACTTTTCTCCAGACTACAAATAAATGAAAAATACTCATTGGAATGCACAATTATGTAATTATGAGATTGTATTTCAATAACAGGTACAACAAAGACAGAGCTGTCTGTGGGGATGTTGTTAAATGCATGACTTTATCATATTAACCTCATTATGTGGTAATGATATGCCGGTTAGTTCCTTTGTCACTTAATAACTGTGCTGAAAAGGTGAAGACACGAAATGGCATGTCATAGCATTGCTGTGGGCTCTAGAAATGGTTAGAGGCAGAACACTTTAATGTAAATTAACAAGTCTACCTCCTTCTTGTGAAAAATAAAATACAAGAAGAAGAAAAAATCCCCTACTGTTTATAAAGTAGAAAGGAGAATGTCACACCTCCAGATATGTACAACATTTGGAGACTTGAGCAACCAACTAAGTTAAAAAAAATAAAAACAAAAATCAAACAATTTGGAGGTGCAAATGACTCCTACTGTATGCTCAACTTGATGTTTCCAAGAAATATACATCCTGTGCTAACACTCCCCCAGTCAGGCACACCATAGTTTCACTCTGATTCACAGAACAGCACTCAGACAGTGTTTTGCAGACTGAATTAGATCAGCAGCAAAGCATTCACAACATCTTGTTTCCCAGAATTATAAATAAAAGAAATTCAAAGAAATGCCAGCTGGTGTACAGTTGTGGATTTGTAGATGATTCATTGTTTAGTTGTGAGACAATGAAACAACTAATTAAAATTCATCAAAAAGTCCGCAGACTGATATATAATCCCACTGTCTGTGTGAGCTACGTAGGACAATTATAATTATCATAGTTTCCCTCAGGTTTTTTGGGTCAGATGACACTTTAAGCCTGTTTAAATGCACTTTAAACCCCAAAAGACTGTACAAAAACTAGTCAGGCTCCTCTTACACGTCTACTTGTGTTTTTCGTTTCTTGACGTGACGACAGTCTCTAAATTATCTGCTGAGTTTAGCTGTACTCCGTTTGACTCTGTTTTCTTTCCCCGTGAGTAGGTCAACTGGACCACAGCAAAGGCACAAGAGAGCAAAGGTCTGATTTGTAATCAGGTCACCATTATCTGACAGTGAAAGCCATCTCTGGAGGAATGTTGCACCTCTTTATATTCAATTTTGTGCGTCATGAGCCGCTGGATCTCGTGACCCATGACGCATTTAACTCAATACAATGAAATTAACTTTTTTCTTTCTTTCTCTTTCAGTGGAAGCTAAATTTGTCTTTAGTTGTTGGTAATAATTTGAGACAGAGTTCCAGAGTGTCAGAGACAGTCTTACTCCTGGTCTAAAACGAACACTGTTGACCTTTGTGATGGGCTCAATAATAAATAAGGCACGGGAATGTGCGACCACACAATAACTTCACAAGAAGCTAAAGTGATGCTGCCAGTGCCAACAATGTCTAATTGAGCATCACAACAAAATGGAAGCATATGCAGAAGATCTGATATATTGTGTAATTAATTGGGTCCAGACTTTTATTCTGATGTTGAGTGGAGGTCTGCTTCAAACAGAAGTTTGTAGCCTCGCTGATGGAAACAAAAGGTCGTGGCCTCATGCAGTCTTCCAACAGAATATACAAGGCTTCTTTGTCAAGAAGCCCAATTTCCTCCTGAGCTGTGTTGGAATTACATGGTTCATGTGAGGTTAGCAAACCTTCCCATCCTCAAACACCTCCAGGGCTCCCACCAGAGCTTGTCCTTTTTCACTGTGACTGCAAAACTATTTAAGTAGCTTCTTTTTTGTTCATGTTACTCCTTGGTAAACTGTAACAGGAAAACAGTTAACCAACTGTAATCCACTGAAAAACTTCATTTCATAGCATTATAACTGTGTATTATAAACTCAAATTGCCATTTACTTCTCTATATAAGTGATGATCTTATATAACGTGATGATTTTAGATTCTGTTTAAACACTTCACAAATTCCTTCTACTTTTATTTCCATTTAATAAGAATGCAAGTTACACAGTATTATATTCATTAGAGCTCTTCCTAGCAAACAATGGATAAACAGCGGGGTGCTATTTAAATAAATAGGCGTTGAAGTCTCTAGATCACATAGTTTTAGATCCTGCCAGTGTCAGATGTGCAGTGCTGTGAAAAATATTTTCTGATTTCTTGAGGGTTTTTTGCACATTTGTCACACATGTTTCAGATGATCAAGCAAATTTCTTACTTTTTTGTTTATTTTTGTTTTTTTTCCCTTTGTTTTCCTTTTATTTATTTAATTTCATTATTAGTACAGAGCTGACAGGTGTGGAGAAATTTTATTATTAGACAAAGATAACCTGAATAAATACAAATTCTAGTTTTTAAAATGATGATTTCATTTGTTAATGAAAAGATTATCCAAACCTACCTGGGCCTATGTGAAAAAGTAACTTGTGTTTCACTTGGATTTTTGCCTGTGTGAAAAGAAAGTAAATCATGGGGGGAAAGCTCCAAGTTCACAAACTTATACAAAAAGAAAAAGATTATTCAGACTGGAGTAAACATACTATAGGCCTGAAAATGCCCTGAATTGAGGAACAGCTGTTAACCTTCCCAGGAGAGGCCAAGAGTTTGTGACTCATGCAGGAGGTCACAGAAGAACCATGAACAACATTGAAAGACCTGCAGGCCTCACTGGCCTCAGCTAAGGTCATTGTTAATGACTCAACCAAATTATTTTCATTTACCTCTTTTCACACTCTGTGTTTATATGCTGCTCTGCATTTGATCATTAATTATCAGTAATCTCTGGCACCCTCCACAGTGATTCTTTTGTCAGTTGTGGCAGATGGCTGCCCCTCCATGAGCCTGGTTCTGGTGGAGGGTCCTTCGAGTTTTTCCTTCTGACTGCCACCAAGTGCATCAGATTGTCGAGGTTTTCTCTGCATTATTGTAGACCCTGTTGTAATTTCGGCGCTATATAAGTAAAACTGAATTAACCGAAGTTCAAGAACTAAAAAAAATATTAGGTTTAGGGGAAAATTACTTTTCACATTTCCACGGTTTGGACCTTTTTGTCCATAATAAAAAAAATCATAATTTAAAAACCCCATTTTGCATATCGGGTTTTCTTGGACTAATATTAAAATTTATTTCATGATCTGAAGCATGTCTCACAGTCGTCGAGCCATGTCCATAAAGATTTGCTTTGCATCACTCTAAGGGCAATCACAGAGAGATGCTGCACATAACAGGTACAAGATACTGGCCGCAAGGGATGGAAAGAAGTGTGGTCTTACCTGGACGGCTCCAGGGTCATTAGGCAAACGACCCACACTGTAAAGTCATGAACCTGGCTTCCACTCACCCAGTCTTTACTCCAGAGATTTGGGACAGCTCACTCGGTCCAATCAGTCTTGAGTTTGTCATAGTCACAGTTTTTCACCCTATGAACAGCTCTACAAGATATAAATCAAATAATAATTTCTAAATAAGAAGAGGAGGGAAGCAGAAACCCGGAGATGCTTGAGTGGCGTCCTCTTTCAAACGTCCCATGTCTCACACACTTGCCCTGTCTCCTTCTTCTTCTCCTACATTTTAATGGCGGTTAGCAAACAACTTTTAGGTGCCTTTCACTTGCCCTGTCTTTTCATTGAGGGCAATTTAATACACCTGAAGGTCCTTCAGCCCACACCCTTCACATCCCAGTGGCCAGATCCTTGAGTGGGCGGTACTATGACACATGTAGGTGTGACAAATATGCAAAAATAAACTAAGAACTCAGGAAGCCGGCAAATATTTTACAGCACTGGATGTAGAACTCACACAGGTGTCAGGAAAGTCTACATAGAAATCTCTAATATATTGAATTCTATAATATTTTCACTGTGAAGCAACAATGCTAACAACTGAGCAACACGCTGCTCCCTGTGTTAACAGTGATGAGGACACAATATATAAGATAAGATAAGATAACCTTTATTAGTCCCACACGTGGGAAATTTGTTTTGTCACAGCAGGAAGTGGACAGTGCAAAAGTTATGAGGCAAAAATTAGAATACAATAAGAATAAATACAGTACACAACTGTACAGAATAGAATAAAATAAAATACTATATACAGTAGAATAAAATAAAATAAATATACAATAAGATAAAAATAGAATACAAATACAAATACTATATACAACTGAGTAAAAATACAACGATGACAGAAAGGATTATTGCACTTAGTATTATTGCATATGTATGGATGTGTGTGCTTGATCAGTTAAAGTCTTTATTATGGAGTCTGACAGCAGTGGGGAGGAAAGACCTGCGAAATCTCTCCGTCCCACACCGTGGGTGCCGCAGTCTCCCACTGAAGGAGCTGCTCAGTGCTGTCACAGTCTGCTGCATGGGGTGGGAGATGTTGTCCAACAGGGATGACAGCTTAGCCGCCGTTCTCCTGTCACTCACCACCTCCACTGGGTCCAGAGGGCATCCTAGAACAGAGCTGGCCCTTCGGATCACCCTGTTCAGTCTCTTCCTGTCCCCAGCAGAGATGCTGCCGCCCCAGCAGACCACGCCATAAAAGATAGCAGAAGCATATCAGCCCCAGTACAGATTGGGGTTAGACAATATACTGTATGAGCTAGTGTGTGAAAGCTCTTGCTGCATTTCACATTTCAGATGGCTGCATAATTTGCAAATGAACAGGTGCACCTTGAATGAAATCAAAAACTCAAATTTAGATTTCAGCTGTTAAAAATTAGGAAAAAGCTCTTTAGAAAAATCAAGCTTTCTGTCTGATTACAGTCATTCGTGTAAACAACACTGAGCTGCTAATGTAAGCACTGCCATTACCTATCCAGCCAGATAACTTTGACTATTTGCAGATATTATTGGGTAAACTGACAACTTACTTTGGGCTGCCTTTGAAAGACTGAGATCTTTGTCTCTACTTTTCACATATTGTGAATATCCACAATGTTTCCTTTTCTCCTAGCTTCAAGACCTGCTGCTATCAATTATCAGATGAATCTCACAGAATTTGATGCACCTTCTCTTATTATCTGTTCAGTTACTTGATTAAGAGCTGAAAAGTCTGCTTGAAGTGATTGAAATGGTCTCAAGACTACCATGGTCATAGATGACTACTCAGACGGGCAGCTTAAATCCCTCCTAAAATGTTTTCACTTTTGACTTGTGTATTTGCACATCTGCTCATAATTTGTTATATTTAAAAAAATATATAGTAATATACAATTTGAAATACTGGACAGACACAACAAATCATTCGAAGAAATTGATGTTTAATCTGATTGTGTTTTATTTTACATTATGGTCAAATCCCATTCACACAGAACAATTGTTAAGTAAATAATTTTGCAGTAGTTTATGGCTGGTACACTTTTTATGTTTCATAAACTGAGTGTTTCTTGTCATTTGCATTGGAGCTTCAAATGGAAATTACTTTATATTTTATTTGTCTATTTCCTGCACTGATATTGATCATTTATTTAACAACATCTTAGAACTAAACACTGCACACTGTCTAAATACTGCTCTACACTCTCAGACAATAAATAACCATTTGACCTTTGGTTACAACAGTTTCTTAATGAGGCAATCTCTGTGGCAGTACCCCCTGATTGAACCTCGAGGGTACTTGTACTTATCTTCGCTATATGTACTTTACAGAGGCCAGTCGAGAACCTCCGGTGACAATCTTTTACTCAAATCTAAGGGTACCTTTTAAAAATGCAAAACTAAGGTAAGGTAATTCTTAGAATTACCAGTTGACATAATATGCATAGCCTTAAAATCTTGGCGGAAATGTTGGTACAGAAAGAACAAATGAAGGTTCAGGGTGGTTCAAGCCCTGAACCTTGCTACTTTCTGGTGACAGTGCTAAAGCTGCACCCCCACACCATAATATTTTACGTAATTTCTAACTGAGCACAGGCTGTCTTCTGATATTATATCTTAAAATCTAGAAGAAACTGTACTGTACTGCCTCAAATTGTAAATGTACATCTTTGGCCTTTGATAAAAGATACACAGATTTCCCTTTGAGTTAAACAATTAGCCTTAGATGGTACGTTTGTGTAGACTGTACTTTTTGGGACAGAATTAGATTGTTACTATACCCCTGTTTATACGCAAGTAGTTTGGAGGTTTTGAATATAGTTTCACTATGAGCCACTGTAATAAATGAGAGTCACATCAAAGGAGAAATGTACAGTTTCTGTAATTAAATAGAAAAATATGCTTCTTATGGTCTTATTCACATACTTTCAAACAGTCTTTGAAAAAGTTAGCATTAATAATACTTCTTTAGATAGACAATCAATCAATCAATCAATCAATCAATCAATCAATCAAGGCTTTATTCGCCACGTGCAGGTTGCCCTGCAGTGAAATAGGACCCCCCCCCGCCCCCAACCTTACACACACAACACAGACATCACATGGGGATATAGGTCGGAGATCGGTAGCGTTACAGAAAAAAAACACTGAAATATACACTACAATGGGAAAGTACAAGAGGAAAAAAAGAGACCTCTACTCATGCTGGGCTCCTGGGAGGACAGCATGAGAACAGGAAACAAAAAAACTCCTTTGCACAAAAAAGCACATAAATGTCCACAGCACACCAGTATGAAACACGTAACAAGCCACAGGGTCGGGTGGGGGGGTGAGGAGTAATCCGAAGCAAACACAGCAGCCATCCTGCCCAGCGCTACCATTCCAGCGCGGGCTCACACCCGCCGTGTTCCCAGGAGGGAACAAGCATTGAAGGCGTTTGGAAAGGGAGGGGGGATGAGTGTGTGCATATCAGTGTATATGTATGTGTGTGCATGTCCAGAGTTCAGCTGAGACAGTGTCCTTCGCCCTGCTAGGCTAAGTAAACAGTCTTCCAGCCAGCCCAGGTGGCCTTGCATGGAATGGGAAGGAACAGACTAAACACAGTCGTTATCAGGGTGTTTTTGTTCGGCTCCAGCCTTGCGACCGCAGCTGGCGCCGAAAGGGTATCCGCATGAAGTGATGGTGCTTTTTACTTTAGTGCGAACAGCTCATATGAATTTCAAAGCTGTTCTAACAGTCCAACACTGGTCTCTCAATCTCCCGTTGGAGAGCTGTGAGCTTCTCCATGATGTTATCAAAGTTGCCTCTGTGATGTTGTCATTCTTGTGCTCAAAGAGCCGATTCTGAGAACTCACGACCACAGTGAGCCTCCCCAAGATGTCATCCAATTTGCACTCAGAGATGTTATTCCAAGTGAGCCCCTCCAGATGTAATCCAGTTTGCACTCAGAGGTCTTGTTCTGAGTATTCACGGCAGCAGTAAGCCTCACCAAGATCTTATCCGTGCTGCACTCAATGAGCCCATTTTGAGAAACTCACTTCTCTTCCCATCGTTTCAATCCCAGCGGGCAGCCTCGTGGGGGTTTGAACAGCCGGTTCCGCTTTCTTAGTTCTTCGATAAGTCAGGGCCAAGCCAGCTCTGATCAGCAAGAACACTGTTACCATGGTTCCGAATAGGTAGATATCTTCAGCACTCAGGCTCACCCAAGCCCAAACTTCTCGTTGAGAAAGGGGTGTCAATTGCATTTAGGGACCAGTTGATCAAATCCATAATTCCTCTTTTAGGTTTTAGAGAACAGACTGTGAGAGAGTGTTCCAGGGAAAAGTGATACAAAAAACACAAGACTAGACAAGGACATAAGAGGCTAAGCAAGGAAGCTAAGGGAGAGGAGGAGAAGAGAAAAGTGCGACCGCCTTCGTCAAGAGCAAGAGCAGGAATACAGACAAAGAAATACATTGGGATTTCAATTCTATATATGCTGTTTGCTGCTAAGCATTGTGCTGTGCAATATGGCCAAATATCTCCACTTTGGTCTTGTCTGGTCAAAGGACATTGTTCCAGAAGTCTTATAATTTTTTAAGATTTAACTTTGCAAATTCAAGCTCAGAATAATCAGAATAATTGTTCAGTCGTATTCTAATTATACTCTCTTTAAATATATGATGCCACCTGAAGCCTGCAGAGTTTGAGATGTAGTTCTTGACTTTTTGGCAATTTCTCTTACAACTGTCCTGACCTTGGGGTGAGCTTGCTGGGAATATTGTGTTACTGTGTTAACACACCTGAGTGCTCTAGGTCAGCAAAGTGCCAAAATTTCTGGTTTTATATAGATGGCCACATTTTCTGATTACCACTTAATCAAGTGCATTTAATTAGGACCACCTTCCAATGAGAAGCAGTAGCTGTGGACTAATTTCACTTTCTGTTCCCCATGTCTGATTTTATCAGTCAGACACAATACCACAGGAACTAGTACAGACTTGCAGGCTACACAAAAGAAACATAACTTATCAATGTATGTAAAAGAACATTGATGACATTCTTTTCATGGGGTTACCATTGCACAGTTAAAGCATGTATTCAGTTATCATAATCTCTAATGTTATATATATATATAGCTTTATATTATCATGATACGTTGTGTGGCAGGCAGGAGAAGGACCCAAGATGCAGATTAACAGACACGGGGATAAACTCAAAAACACAGCTTTATTGCTGGCCACGAGAAGCAATACAAAATAAACTAAAACTGGGAAAACTAAAGCATGAGATGTACAAGGAACCGAACCACGGGGAGAATAACACACAACATGAGGGAGAACGCGACGCCGAACAGAGGGAGACTCAGACAGAAATACACAGAGGGTAAACGAGGAAAGTGGGCACACACGGGGAACACAGGTGATACTGATAATCATAACGAGACAGGGCGGGGTGAACTGAACATGACATGTACAGGCACAGAGGTTCAGACAGGAGGAGAGAGAGCACGGGGAAAACACAGACATAACTGGCTGGGGAAACATGAAACAACCACAAAGGGAGACGAGGGCTCATAAATACATAGAGGGCACACAGGGGGGAGAGAGAGCACGGGGAGAACTTAGACATAAAGATAGATAAGATAAGATAAGATAAGATAACTCTTTATTGTCATTGCACAGTCATACATAGTACAGTAGTACAATGAAATTGGAAAAACTGTCCTACGTCGGCACTACATATAACACAACACGACACGATATGACACATCACAACGTAACAAACAACACAACACAGTATATTAACTTAGTATAAAAAAGAAGAATAAGTGTATGTGTATTGCACACTGTTATTATTGCACATTAATTATTATTGCACCTTGTTATAAATATAAATATTATTGTTATCGTTTTAAACATTGTTACCTCCCCCTAAAAAGTCCAGGGAGGTATCCAGTCAGGTCAGCTATTTACATTGATCAGGGCTATTGCCCTGTTGTAAAAGCTGTCCTTGAGTCTATTTGTTCGGGACCTCAGCAGCCTGAACCTCCTGCCAGACGGCAGCAGCTTAAACACCCGGTGTCCTGGGTGTGTGCAGTCCCGTAGGATGCTGCGTGCCCTCTTGAGACAGCGAGTGCTGTACAGGTCCTTCAGGGAGGGAAGAGGATGTCCAATGATTTTTTGGGCCATGTTGATGACCCTCTGGAGTGCCTTTCTGTGTGCTGTGGTGCAGCTGGAGAACCACACACCGATGCAATATGTCAGCACACTTTCAATGGAGCAGCGGTAGAAGACGGTCAGCAGCTCCTTCTTCAGGTCCATTTTTCTGAGGATTCTCAGAAAGTGGAGACGCTGTTGGGCCTTCTTTAAGACCGCAGAGGTGTTAGAGCTCCATTGGAGGTCTGTGTCTATGTGCACACCCAGAAACTTGAAACTGGAGACCCTTTCCACGCACTCCCCGTTGATGCTGACAGGCTGCAGCTCGGACTTCCTCCTTCTGAAGTCAACTACCAGTTCTTTTGTTTTGGTGGTATTGAGGTCCAGGTTGTTGTCTGCACACCAATCTGACAGCCTCTGAACTTCAGCTCTGTATGCAGGGGAAGGGCAGGGGAAACATGGAATAAAACATAAGGAGAGACGAGGGCTCACAGATACACAGAGGGGCACACAGGGGGTAAAAGCCATGAAGGGAAAACACTTAGGGAACAACACAACAGGGCAACTCAGAAAACATGGCCTAAATAAGGAACGAAATACAAAAATACAAGGAACTAAGAATACTGGGCCCACATGGCCCAGGACCATGACATCACCCCCCCCTAAAGGGCTGGCACCCGACAGCCCAAACCCGAGAAACAAAACCAAACAGAAAACAACCCACCCAGGGTGGGAGGCGGGGGACCAGGACGGAGGGACCAGAACGGGAAACAAAACAAACAACAGAAAACACAGGAGCACATGACCGTAGTCCAAATAAGGTTCAGGGGGCCGACCCAGAGCCCACAGGCACAAGAGTTCACGGGTCACACGGTCGGGGGGCCGACCAGGCGGGTGGCACAGGTGGCAGAGCTGGTCCGTAGGCCGGCCGTGCGGAAGGCAATGGCGGCGGCGACGAAGGAGACGACGGAGCAGTTCAGGAGGCCGGCCGCGCGGAAGGCAGCGGCGGCGGCGAGGGAGACGACGGAGCAGTTCAGGAGGCCGGCCGCGCGGAAGGCAGCGGCGGCGGCGAGGGAGACGACGGAGCAGTTCAGGAGGCCGGCCGCGCGGAAGGCAGCGGCGGCGGCGAGGGAGACGACGGAGCAGTTCAGGAGGCCGGCCGCGCGGAAGGCAGCGGCGGCTCTCCAGTGTCAGGCGTGCTGGCCATGGCCCGGTGGGCACAGGACCAGACGAAGCACAGGCTGAGGCTGGACCAGACGAACCACAGGCTGAGGCTGGACCAGACGAAGCACAGGCTGAAGACTGAAGCACAGGCTGAAGACTCAGAGGCTGGACCAGACGAAGCACAGGCTGAAGACTCAGAGGCTGGACCAGACGAAGCACAGGCTGAAGACTCAGAGGCTGGACCAGATGAAGCACAGGCTGAAGACTCAGAGGCTGGACCAGACGAAGCACAGGCTGAAGACTCTGAGGCTGGGCCAGACGAGGACGAAGACTCTGAGGCTGAAGCCGGAGCCGGACCAGGTGGAGCAGGAGCAGCTGATGCAGAGGCCGGACCGGGCGAGGATGAAGGCTCTGAGGCTGCGGCTGACGAAGCACAGGCTGGAGCTGCGGCTGACGAAGCACGGGCTGGAGCTGCGGCTGACGAAGCACGGGCTGGAGCTGCGGCTGACGAAGCACGGGCTGGAGCTGCGGCTGACGAAGCACGGGCTGGAGCTGGACTAGGAGGAGCAGAAGCAGAAGGTGGCTGGATGGGCTCCTCGGGCCCTCCAGCTGAGGTGGCATGGTGCTGGACGGGCGGCTCGGGCCCCCCAGCAGACGTGGCATGAGGCTGGTGCGGTTCTCCTGAACCCCCAGCTGACGAGGAAGGTTGCTGAACGGGCCCCTCGGACCCTCCAGCGGAGACAGGAGGCTGAACGGGCCCCTCGGACCCTCCAGTGGAGACAGGAGGCTGAACGGGCCCCTCGGACCCTCCAGCGGAGACAGGAGGCTGAACGGGCCCCTCGGACCCTCCAACGGAGACAGGAGGCTGAACGGGCCCCTCGGACCCTCCAGCTGACGAGGTAGATGGCGGCGTGGGAGCCGCGGAGTCCTGGATGAGCTCATCCGAGCTCCCAGCAGGAGCTGATGCAGAGCCAGAGAGATTTGAGACCCCTGGCTGAATGTTAAGCTGACCAGCGGACCGTACTGCTATCGGGGACTGGGCTACTGGAGACGCGGGGAGCTGAGCTACTGGGGCCTGCGCTACAGGCGGCACTGGAGCTACTGGGGCCTGCAATGCAGGCGGCACTGGAGCTACTGGGGCCTGCGCTGCAGGCGGCACTGGAGCTACTGGGGCCTGCGCTACAGGCGGCACTGGAGCTACTGGGGCCTGCGCTACAGGCGGCACTGGAGCTACTGGGGCCTGCGCTACAGGCGGCACTGGAGCTACTGGGGCCTGAACTGAAAGGGACACGGGGGACACTGGAAACTGAACTGAGGGGGACACTGGAAACTGGACTGAGGGTGGCTGCGAGGGAGCTAACTGAGCTGTGAAGGGCTGCGAGGGAGCTGACTGAGCTGTGAAGGGCTGCGAGGGAGCTGACTGAGCTGTGAAGGGCTGCGAGGGAGCTGACTGAGCTGTGAAGGGCTGCGAGGGAGCTGACTGAGCTGTGAAGGGCTGCGAGGGAGCTGACTGAGCTGTGAAGGGCTGCGAGGGAGCTAACTGAGCTGTGAAGGGCTGCGAGGGAGCTAACTGAGTTGTGAGGGGCTGCGAGGGAGCTGACTGAGCTGGCCTGGGAGGAGAAACACGAGCAGGAAAAGGAGCAGGCTCAGAAAAAACTGTCCGAGAAATGGCAGGCTCAGGGTCGACAAAAATAGCTCTATCAAAAATGAACCCGCCGTCCACTTCATGTTTTGTAGTTTTAGCATTGTCCGGTTTATGGCGGCGGGCGCGCCGCCTCCTTCGAGCAGAGGAAGCTGGCGCGATGGCGCCAACACAGAGGGTGACGTAGTGGTGAGTTCCCCGTCGTCCGCCCCCATCCTTGCCAGAAATGAGACAGGCGAAAAATAGCCTAAGCGGATCGGAGACGGCGAGCGGCTGGTAGGCTGTGCAGCAGGTGAGAGGTCCTCCTCCGGGATGAGCCAGGGTTTCCGCCGGAGCTCGTCCTCCCGATAAGCCCGTAACACCTGCTGCCGCTCTTCCTCGCCAAAGTCTATGGCTTCCGTTGTCTCCGTGCGCCACGCCGTGCGGCCAGACCGCGGTGAAGACGCGGAAGCCGGCGGGGTGCGGGCGGAAGGTGTGTCTGTGGCGAGCCTCACCGTTCCAACTCTGACCGCTACTGGCTCATGAGACAGCGGGGAAACGGCGCAACGGCACGGCTCTGGTGAAGATGCACGCCCACTGGGCCGCTGCTCCTGCGGACGGAGTTGGAGGGTGGAGACGAGAAAGTCGCTGACGAGGGGGTGCAGCGTCTCCCATAACCAGGGGAACACAGATACGCACACCCCTACTTGGCGGGCGAACTCCTCTCGTTCCTCCTCACTGGAACAGTGCAGCCACTTGTCGCATAGAGACTCCACTGTCCGGACGATCCCCCTCCTCTGTGTCGCTGGGTCCGACATGTTCGCGTCGTCCTGGAGGTCCGCGGAGGGGTTGTGAACTGCTGGGTCCATGTTGCGGTCGCGTTCTTCTGTCATGATACGTTGTGTGGCAGGCAGGAGAAGGACCCAAGATGCAGATTCACAGACACGGGGATAAACTCAAAAACACAGCTTTATTGCTGGCCACGAGAAGCAATACAAAATAAACTAAAACTGGGAAAACTAAAGCATGAGATGTACAAGGAACCGAACCACGGGGAGAATAACACACAACATGAGGGAGAACGCGACGCCGAACAGAGGGAGACTCAGACAGAAATACACAGAGGGTAAACGAGGAAAGTGGGCACACACGGGGAACACAGGTGATACTGATAATCATAACGAGACAGGGCGGGGTGAACTGAACATGACATGTACAGGCACAGAGGTTCAGACAGGAGGAGAGAGAGCACGGGGAAAACACAGACATAACGGGCTGGGGAAACATGAAACAACCACAAAGGGAGACGAGGGCTCATAAATACATAGAGGGCACACAGGGGGGAGAGAGAGCACGGGGAGAACTTAGACATAAAGGGCAGGGGAAACATGGAATAAAACATAAGGAGAGACGAGGGCTCACAGATACACAGAGGGGCACACAGGGGGTAAAAGCCATGAAGGGAAAACACTTAGGGAACAACACAACAGGGCAACTCAGAAAACATGGCCTAAATAAGGAACGAAATACAAAAATACAAGGAACTAAGAATACTGGGCCCACATGGCCCAGGACCATGACATATATAGCTATATATCTATGTATATCCAGCCATCTTGTCATCTATTTTCCAGGGTTGGGTCTCGGGCGCAGCAGCCTAAGCAGAGATGCCCAGACCTCCTTCCCCCCAGCCACCTCCTCCATTGTCTGGAGGAACACCAAAGCGTTCCCAGGCCAGCCGAAAGATATGATAATCTCTCCATGTCCTTGGTCTGCCCTGGGCTTTCTCCCTGTGGGACATACCCGGAACACCTCACCCAGGAGGCATGGAGGCGTCATTGTCAGACGCCTGAACGACCTCAAATGGCTCATTTCAATGTGGAGGAGTAGCAGCTCTACTCTAAGCCCCTCCTGGATGGCCAAACTCTTCACCCTAGGGTGAAAGGGTTGTGGTGTGCTGGTGTGACCATAGGTGAGGGTAGGAATGGTAGCTCGAGAGCTTTGCTTTTACGCTCAGCTCTCTCTTCACCACAACGAACTGGTGCAGTATTCGCATCACTGCAGCCA
Source organism: Aulonocara sp. 'chitande type north' Nkhata Bay (assembly GCF_057382095.1). Lineage (NCBI taxonomy): Eukaryota > Metazoa > Chordata > Actinopteri > Cichliformes > Cichlidae > Aulonocara > Aulonocara sp. 'chitande type north' Nkhata Bay. The sequence goes on from NC_141358.1 coordinate 6,203,110, forward strand.
CAGCACTAATCTGTCTGTCAATCTCCCGCTCCCCTCAATCATGAATAAGTTCCCCAAGATACTTAAACTCCTCCAGTTGGGGCAGTAACTCGTCCCTGACCCGGAATGGGCATTCCAGCCTTTTCCAGCTGAGGACCATGGCCTAAGACTTGTAGGTGCTGATTCTCATTCCTGCCGCTTCACACTCAGCTGTGAACCACTCTAGTGGGGTTCCAATCTCTTCGAGGCAGTCTGAGAGTCTTTTTCCATGGCCTCTCTGAACTCCCCCCACACCCAAGTTTTTGCTTCAGCCACCGCCCAAGCTGCGGTCTGAACATGAACATGATCCATTCGGACTCAATGTCCCCAGTCTCCCTCAGAATGCTTTTGAAGCTCTGCCAGAGGTGGGAGTTGAAGATGTTGTGAACCGGGCCTCTGCAAGGTGTTCGGAGCACACCCTCATAATATGTTTAGGTGCCCCAGGTCTATTCAGCATCCTCCCAAAAGAACTGAGCACTTCTCTTCACCCGAGTGTCCAGAACATAAGGCTGCAGATCTGATGACTCGATTAAAAAATCAATCATCAATGTGCAGCATAGGGTGTCCTGGTGCCACATGCACTTATGGACACCATTATGTCCGAACATGGTGTTCATTATGGACAAACTGTGGTTTGCACAGATTTCCAATAACAGAACACCGTTCGGGTTCAGGTCTGCCAGGCCGTTCCTCCCAGGTCTCACTGTCATTGCCCGCATGAGCGTGGAGGCCCCCAGTAAGACGACAGAGTCCCCTGGTAGAGCACCCTCAAGCACCCCAACCAGGAACTCCAAGAAAGATGGGTACTGTAAACTGTCATTCAGCACAAAAGTGCAGATGGCAGTCAGGACCATTTCCCCAATCCGAAGGCACAGGGAACAAACCCTCTCGTCCACCAGGAAAATCTCCAACGTACAGAGTTGCAAGTTGAGGGAATACTAAGATACCCACCCCAACCCACTGGCTCTCACCAAATTCCAACTCCAGACTTGGACAGAGTCCAACCTCTGTCCAGGATTCTGGTTCCAGAGCTCAAGGCCTGCATTGAGGTGAGCCTGTTTATACAGACCCAATCAAAAGTTTAAGACGACTTGAAAAATGGCAAAAAGGCAAAAAAAATCATATTTTGGATGGTTGAATCTTAACAAGCTTCCAAGTAGAGCATCAACATGCAACAAGAAGAAATGGGAGGGAGACAAAACATTTTTTGAGCATGCACTTTATTGAAAACAACGCTTAAACTGAAACAGGCTGTTTTGCAGCTGATCAAAAGGACCACACCTCAAAAAAACCTGTAAACCCACCCAAAACAGAAATCAAAGTTCCAAACACGAACTCATTATTGAGTAGGCCCACCGTTATTGTTGATCACTTAAAAAATTTGTTGTGGCATACTTGATGCAAGCGTTTCCATGAGGTGCATGGGAACATTTCTCCAAGTGGTGTGTGTTTCCCTTGCCATCTATCCCTGAATGTTCTCAGTTGTGGTCTTAAACTTTTGATCTGTATCTAGCCAGTACCTCTCAACCTCACGTGACACCTCAGGCCACTTCTCCAGAGGTCATGTTCCATGTCCCAATCTCTAGTCTTGGTAGCCGGGGAATCACCTCAGCATCTCTTGCAGGTGGTGGGCCTACAGGAGGGTTATCAGCACTTTTTATGTAAAAAAAAGTGTTCCTGGTGTGGTATGGCAGTCCTATTTCTATTGCAATTTCTGCAGGGAAGATGCAATAAAGTCCTTAACTTATGAAGTTTGATCACATTTGAAACTAATAAGGGGTTGTGGAATTTATCCACTGCCAATATCTGGGTCAACACGTGCTTTGAATATAATCTGTCATCTGATGACTGACCTGGTCTGAACCCTCTACCATGACGCCAAGCTGTCAGTGTGAGTAGATGATCAGAGATGCCAACACTAAGGCTGCTCTAAGGCTCTCTTCTAGAACTGCATGACAGTTCTCTTCACCTACCCTTACTCTTATATCTCATCAGTTTTTCTTTGCCTCTTCCTTATCCCTTCTCCCTCACTTATCCTTGTCTGTTGCTTTCTGCTGTTTCTCTCTTTATTTTTCTCCATCTTTCCCTACTAATTTTCTTCTCTTGCAAAAGGTTCTTCCTTCTCAAATGTTTTCTTCTTGTTTTTTTCAATTGCCCTACAGACAGTCATTTGGTTCAATTAATTTCACTTTCACACACTCATCCTGTGACATCAATAAAACAGTATAAAAACACCCTGCACATAAAATTGGGTTGCTGGCAGGTTGTACACAACATATCAAAAGTAAATGCCCATTCTACAGAAGAATATGCATCATTAGTGTTATACAGATTTTTAAGTACTTTACATCTGTTCAATCTCCAGCAATGGATTTATGTTCTGTAACATCATATTTGTAGTGGCTTTTGTGACACCACATATATCTGAAAACAGCTGATTGATTGAAAAAATATTCTAAATATATTAAATGAAATCTCAACAGAAAGAAAAGGCCTTAGCATTGTGTGTCATGATTAACTGTATGTATCAGCTGGGCATGGAGTGGGGTTAAAATATTACTGAAAAATACTGAAAAACAACTGCTTACACTGTGCTGATTCATTTAACAGAGATGCTAATCTGAACAGGCTCAATTTGCATTGCCAGCTGACACTGCAGCTGATGTCCACTCTCCATCATCAAAGCTTTTTTTTGTTAACATGCTAAAGGAGTTAACAAGAACTTCTTCACACCCTAAATCCTCTGCATCACATTGGCCAAGATGGTAGGTAATAGATGATTTACCTGTTAACATGCTTAGTGACTGAAATCACATTCAGCTCTGCCAACTCCTTTTCCCATTTTTTTCCCTGTACCACTATCTCCAAGTCATACACCATAGCAGATCTCTCTACCACCTTGTAAAGTTTCTCCTGCTTACTGCTGTCCTTCTGTCAAAAAGGCAGTTGTAGAAACTGGGGGGGGGGGGGGGGGTGTAACTAATTCTAACTCACTTTTATACTGTTGCATAAAAAAGAGGAATTTAAGCATGTGATGTTAAACAAAACAGCACCAGATGTTTATCTGCATGGAAAGCTGGCTCTGTGCCAGTGCTTTAAATGACAGTAGCTGTGTTTTGATGGAACAGAGGGGAGAAAGGGGACTGTGTACTGATTCCCAGAGCCTGAGGAATTTGAATAGGTTACTGAGGACATCTGTGCGTGAGGGAATGCGATTATGGGTGTTTATTGCCCCACCTCTGCAATTAGTGAAGCCCTGGAGGAGATAAGGTATTTATGGTTGACTTATCGATCCTCTGAATTTATGTTTCTGATTAAACTGATTTCAACGGATATCCAAACTGAAATGACTAAAGGAATGAGAAATCTTTGCTTTAACAGGCAATTTTTTGAAAGGGATAAAAACAAACTTCAACCACTGATTAATTATAATGTCTACAACAATTGTGTGACTGACTGAAACTCTGTTTGGGGATAATTGTCTCATTGTGGAAATCAGATAAAGTCGTATTTTTTTGTAAAGGTATGGTAACACTGGTGGCCTAAATATCTGATGACGTCATTGCTGTTTAACTATAATCCTAGAATCATTCTTTAACACAAACCTTTTTTGTCCATTATAACTACCAGGATTTAATCTTTGACCTACTACTGTTAATAAGTTCCTACACACTTGTAAAATTTATGGTTTTTGTGATTTCTTGTCAAATCAAACACATTAGAAGCTCAGAAAGGTGTCCTCCAAGGAGCAATATTGGGTCTCCTGTCATCTACTCTATGAACTTCTCTGCTATTTATATGCACTTTCTAGAGCCGCTTCCAGTATTGCTGTTGGAAAAGTCAAAGAAGAAAAATGTTAGATGGTTTATGTTTATTTATGTGTATTACGGACTGCTGTTCATCCCTCTTTAAGATAAAAGTATCTGATGGTGAAGGTGATGCACTATCAGGACACTAATGTAAGGCCAGTGGAAGTATCCGTTGTACTACTGTCATGAATTAAAATCAATTTCAAACCTAAAGAACTCGCTAAACAATATACAATACTCTCCTTGTCTACTTTTTAGCAAAAGGATTGTGAAAACTTTCTCATTTAAATGCAGTTTTAATTACCCAGTCTACCCAGTGCAAGAAATAAAGCAAAAGTACCACAAATGGATCTTGAAAGGCATGATTTAAGACAGAATTTGCGCTGAACATCAAGGGGATTTATTCAGTATATCCTTTCTTCCAAACAAATAAGAAGTACAATAGCGCCCCCACTCCTCCACCTCCATCATTGCGCCCGACTCTTCCCTACACTTGTTAGTCATCAAGAATTGAGAGCAGTTGATTTTTCCTCATGAATGTGTTCTTCATCTCTTCCCTTTCATGCAAACAGAATTTCACCAATGCTTAATTTAAAATGACTCAGATTCAAATAAAAATAATTTAGTTTTTTCCAAAGTGTTTCTGTCTGATTAATTATCTTGTGTACTGTATTTTTTCCCATTTTGAACTGCATCTCACTTAACATCCCTCTCTTGTCCTCGGATCATCTCACAGTATTTGTATTTCTTTAGTTTTTTCTGTCCACCTCCTCTCGTTCTAGTATCTTTGCTCTTACCCTTTCTTCTCATCCCTCCCACCCCTCTATTTCCTCCCGATTGATGCCATCTGAGGTTGCAGGCCCAGGCCGCCGGAGCTGCAAATTTACCCAGCAGCACACGTCACTAACAGGGGAGCGCAGAGCTCCCAAAATAGCCCAAACAGCAATTGGTTAAAGGGGGCCCAAGTGGTAGTTACCAAGGACCATTTCTGACAACAAAATGAAGCTTTCAAGACATTTTGCGAACACGCATCATTTAATGAATCACCCACACAACTGGCTGATTAATCATTGTACTTTGGACAGCCCTTTGGAAGTTCCTAAGATTTTGCTTCGAAACAATTGTTCTGAATTCACTTTATTCTATTAAAGTAAACTTGCTGCTTAATAATTTGGTTCTAGTAATAAAAAGAAACCAGGCTCCTATGATCCTTGAATATTCAGCATAGAAACATAACATGTGCTCTGATATAGTTAAAATACATGAAATTCTCCTTTGCCATGAGTCATGTGTTAGAACTAAACTCACCGATTAGCTTAGTAAAGTGGCAGCAGGACAATATTCTCTTTGCATGCTCTGCTTTGTGCATAAGAAGTTATGCTATCTTCTGTGCCATCCAAAAATGGAAAATCCAGGTTAGAAACATCTTCTTTTAATCACTGACAAATACGATAATCGAGTCATGTCAGCATATTCTAAGCCTGCGTCCTTCAATGTTGTTGAAAGATAGCAACACAAAAAGAAGAAGAAAAAGGTGTCACTCAGTATTCAGCCTAGCTTTACTGAAGGAGATCTTTAAATCATTGCATAATTGTGTGTTGTTGTTGCATGAGGGGAAAATGCCTGGTTTAATTAAAAGCAGCTAACAAAGACAACATGACTGGTTTTCTTGTTTCACAGTACGAAAGGCAGTTCCTAGAATTTTAGCAATCATCTCATTGTGGAAACGCCTGGTTTATGAATCCCCACTCTGGCTTGGAACTGAGATGAAGGCTTATAGACTGAGAAAACCTTCTTTTATGTTTGGCCAAACTCTTCACCCTTGCCGATCAAAGGCATTGAACTACACATAACTTTGCATAATTGCTATGTTAGGTCATTTTTAACGGAAACTGCGAACTTTTCTGGTTATCAATCATGTTTAAGACTGGTTTTTGCAGGCAGTGTAATGACTTGTCTGTAAATACATGCATGCAGTTTCACAACAGGAAAGCATGTATGTGTTTTATTTGTTCATGTTTGCAGGATGTAAACCAAAGGTCTGCCCAAGTGAAAACAAAACTCCTGGGGTCTCACCCAGCGTGATCTCACTTTATTCACTGAATAAATCTGTCATTTGTACTGCGATTAAATAATTACAGTTGAGTTCTAACAGGCCTTTATTGCACCCATTGTGGATACGCATGAGCCACACACATTTACACATGTAAAACAGATGAAACTGTCACTTTAACACATACTTCATGTGGAATAATTAGCAGTTCACACAACAAGCACCCTGAGAGAGAAGGAGAGTGAGAGAATGATTAGTGGGGTTATTGCAGAAATAGTGTCTGTGGGCTGCTCGGCGTGGTCATTCATTCAGCTCTTAAAATGCTTCCAGGATTCCACTTGATATTACTTGCAGGATAATGGCCTGTATTTGTATAGCGCTTTTCAAGTCCCTAAGGACCCCAAAGCGCTTTACACAACCAGTCATCCACACACTGGTGATGGCAAGCTACATGTAGCCACAGCCACCCTGAGGCACACTGACAGAGGCAAGGCTGCCGGACACTGGCACCACCAGGGCCTCTGACCACCACCAGTAGGCAACGGGTGAAGTGTCTCGCCCAAGGACACAATGTCCAAGCCGGGGCTCGAACCGGCAAACTTCCGATTACAAGGCAAACTCCCAACTCTTGAGCCACGATCGCCCTAACTGAGCCAATCATTTCATCAAACAATAGTGTTGTTTATACCCCTAACTCAGTTTTGAAGGGAATAGAAGAGGTGCCAGCTTCAAAAGAAGCTTTTGAAATGGATGTAACTCTGTGACATGGGGTTCTTGGTAGGAAGGTTTGATTCTCGCCTGCTTTTAATTTTTCCTTTTCTCTGACTAAAACTCAAGAACATCTACAGACCTTAATTTATTGGTTGCAGTGCAGCTGCTGTACCAATTTGTGAGGGAATTGAACTAGAGGATCATTAGGGGGTCCTATGGGACTCCCATAGGGCTTAAATCTTGGAGTCTCCACCATTTGACCTTAGAACTGATAAAGCTGCTCAGATGAGAGGTGAAGCATCTTCAATCAACTTAAAGAAGTCCAGACACTTTTCTGTCCAAGCTCTTTGTACATTTCCATAATGACTAAAACTAGCACCATTGAAGAAACAATGGGCTCGGTGTTCAGTTCCTTGATCATTAATATGCAAATTCTCATGACCATTGATCAACAACCACTGATCAACCACTGATTCGGATAATAGGGTCAGAATGTGCATGAACAACACGAAACATGACTCCATCCTGCCTTGTATAAACAGGCCAGACTGGTTGTAGCTTGGGGGATATTTTTATGCCACACTTTGTGGTCAATAATAGCAAGTAAGCATTGTTTAAATGCCAGAGCCTACAATTTGAAAATAGAATAGAGAACATGTGTCAATTTGGTCCAATCTGAGTAAAGTATGTCCAAGCCTGTCCAATTATTTTGGTAGTATAGGTCTCTAGATAATCATTTGGGAGATGCTAAATGTGTCCAATTCAAGAACAGCTCATACTGAAAAACTTGAACTCTGTCAAGTAACTGGGGACATTTAAAAAGCCGTGTTAGTGTGCCTTGCATGCAAAGTTCATTCTTTTGTCCATTCAAGCATGAATTTCGTTTCAATTTAATAATGCCAATGTATAATTATTGTAATAAATATCAACCTTCCTCTAATAATTCCTCGAATAAAATTAAAGGCTAATTTACAGCTCATGTTTTTTAGGTACATGAGGCGAGACACAGTTTGGACAGCATGTCTCCAAAAGTTGATTCTGTTCATCTGGATGTAGCGTTTTCAGTGGGAGAAACGTAACATGAACCATTTATCCACAATCTAATTCAATCAAATTTTTAATACTTATGGTAACTTTACTAGTTATGTGAATTTGTTTCCTGTTATAACTGACAGTATTTATAGTACATATCTTTAAATATTTATGCATGATTTCTTTGGTTTCATGACATCTAGTCTTGTTAGAGTGTAGTAGTTGGAAAATATCCACTTGTAGAGACTTATCTTTACTTATAGGTGAGAATATATGTCTGTGTTTTTGTTTTCCCCCCAAAAAATAATATATAACTAAATAATTCAGCAACATTTTGAACAGGTAAATAAACCAGAGCGACAGAGCAATAATTGCTTTCGCTTACTTTTAACACTTAATTATGAAATTAATTACTAGCATTAATGAGGAGACTGTCACAACACTTAAAACAAATTTTCTGCAAACTTCCTTTATTATGGAAAGCACATTGAACATTCTCATAATACCTGTACAAACACATTGCTGGAGATACATAATTTGCAACATTCCTAGTGTTTGAAGATCCCTGATTTTTCTGTGCACCCACAAGACCTCAAAATAAAACCATAGCCAGCAGGAGTTAAATTGTGCTGTATTTTCAGAAATGAGAAAGAAATGGGAAAGCAAGAAAAACAGAAATGTATGAGTTAATGTAGATAGGCTCCAATATTATATTATAGATACAGATAACTTGTTTTAAAGATTTAAATAGGACTCATAAAGTCCTATTTGGTGATATGCAGAATGTAATCCTGAGTCTATTTTTAAAGACATTCAATTAATAAATAATTCAGTTCAAAAATGCCTAACAATACACTGATTTATGTTCAGCATATTTAAGTCACATTCTCCACATGTAACATTTTTGGAAACAGCAAAATAAATAAATAAATAAAAATGCACTAACTAAAAACATATACATGGCATGGTTGTGGACAGGTAACATGATTGCTGTAAACTGTGCGTACTGCGGCTCATTTTAAGCTGAAGACTTAAACGGTCTTGAATAAAGTCAAATATACGGTCACTGACAAAAGTCCTTTAATGACTCTGCAGACTGTTTTCTTACTTTTAGGCAGAGCAGAAAAACAAAGGCCAAAATGTGACAAGTTGGTCAGGGAGGCCATCTAGTGGTCACATGGATCATGCCAAAAACTCTTGGTAGCTTGACACTTAAACTTTACACTAAAAATGTATTGTATCACTTACTAATGTATGCATTATATGTAACAGTGCCAATGAAATGATCTTTCTTTTAAAATATTGCAATGCAAAAATGCATAAAGCAGTAGAATGCTATTACATATCAAGCACTCAGCCTTGAGGTTGGCAAATATTACTCTAACCCTAACTGAGGCGGGTCAACGCCTTCACCTCCAGCTTGGAAAAAACCAGTCAGAACCTCATATGTAAAAAACACCACCATGTTTACAGGGAATGCACGCAGCAAATTGATGCCTAGGCTCCTGAAGAAAACCCCAGTTCCCTCCACTCTTGCAGTCTCAGCTATGCAGTGGAAAAAGCCCTTATATTTCTTTATCTCCCTTGCTCCATCCATCTGAAGGCGCGCTTTGATGACGTCCATGGGTGTTCCTATAGTCCAACCGGCCATTCCTGCTATTCCTCCAGCCAGCATCACAACATACCAATCTAGAGGAAACATTACACAACTTTTATCATCGGGTAAATGCTAGTTAGGCTCCTCATATGAGCAGGTTAACATTTTCTACAGGGATGTGAATTAGTTTCAGGTGTGGAGCCACATTTAAAGCAGGTATTTTATAGAATTATATATAGCAAATTATAGAAATCGTTCTTGTACAATTCACCACACAACTGCTGGTTGTGTTGATACAGCTGACACAGATGAGTATTGAAGAAGATTTGCACATACTTAAAACAATAGCAGGCTTTCGCCCCCTGCTTCACTTACCTAACTTTTTCTTATTGCCACCTGCAAACCATTCACAGATAGTTGCATATGTCAAAAAGTAAGTGGCATATGATGGCCCATCTCTTAACATGATAGGAAGAGCTCCTCTGTAGAGCCCCATGAGTCCCTCCTGCTTGACGATGGTTAGCAGGCAGTGAACTGGACCGTGGTACTTTAGCGTGGGCGTCTTGGTTAATGCTCGCCTGGACTCTGTCTGACACTGCAGACGTACTTTCACGATGTCACCTGGAGACATCACTGATACCTGTTGGTCGGCATATCACAAGAGCTTCAGCAAAAAAAATGTTGCATGTTAGCATTGATGTAAACAATCTGTACAACTGCAAAACGTTATTGAAATCTCCATTACCTGAGCTACACCGCTGGCCATTCCAGACAGGAAGACTTCCAGTTTGGTGTTTGGACCACAACAAGCTCCTCGTGCCTGGCTCAGACACTGCAAGCAGTTCCGGTATGTGCCAAACACCACCGAGGACGTCATAGAGACTGTGGCAATGGGTAAGGACATGCCTTTGAAGAAGCCATGCACCTGATGAGATTAGAGAATAAAAAGAGAAACCACTGATCACGTAACTCCAAACGCTCAAACGCTAACACAGAAAACTAATGCTGAATTACACACAGCAACACATTTTCAAAACATTTATCACTCTATAGCATCGCCTCTTCTTTCCCACAGGGTTACGTCACCTCTTCTGAATTCAAAATGGCTTAATAATAATATAGCTGTATGTGGTGAGTATATTTAAGCTACATTCTCCAGATGCAACGTTTTTGGAAACAGAAAATGGAAATGACTAAGCAGTTGTAGTTTTGAAAGCTAAACGTACATTTTCAATCTTGAACGATCTAAGATTACAGCTGGTAAACAATTAACATCAAGAGGCAATTCAATTTAAAATCATCAATTAACCTAACCCCACTAACTAAGTTTGCACTGTTGGAGGAAGATTACCTGGAGAGAACCCACACGAACACAGGAGAACATGCAAACTCCACACACAAAAGCCCTGGCTAGATGGTGGAGTCTAATATACTCACCACATACAGCTATATTATTATTAAGCCATTTTGAATTGAGAAGAGGTGACGTAACCCCGTGGGAAAGAAGAGGCGATGCTACAGAGTAATAAACGTTTTGAAAATGGGTCGCCTACTGACCCAACAGATCCACAGAGGATGCCATCGCCCACGTCCTGCACACCACACTCAGCCACGTGGACAAGAAACAGGGTAACTATGTGAGAATGCTGTTTGTTGATTACAGTTCAGCGTTTAACACAATAGTGCCCTGCAGACTGTTCACAAAGCTCAGGGATCTGGGACTCAACAGCCGTCTGTGTGCATGGGTGTTGGACTTCCTCACTGGCAGAACTCAGGTGGAGAGGGTGCAGACCTTCAAGTATCTTGGTGTCCACATCTCCTCAGACCTGACATGGGCTGCCCACATTCAGGTCCAGACCAAAAAGGCTAGGCAGCGCCTGTATCACCTACGACAACTGAGGAAGTTCAGGGTCTCTCTAAAGATCCTCAGGATTTTCTATACAGGCGCTGTGGAGAGCATCCTCACACAGAACATGACATCGTGGTTTGGGAACAGCTGTGTGAAGGACCAAAAAGCTCTCCAGAGAGTGATCCGTACAGCAGAACGCTGCTGCAGGATTGCTCTCCCCCCGCTTCAGGACACCTACACCAGGAGATGCCGGACTAGAGCAGCGCAGATACTGAAGGACCCGTCCCATCCTGGCAACAAACTGTTCCAACTTCTGCAATCTGGTAGAAGGTTCCGCATCTTCCGGGCAAGGACAGAGAGACTCAAGAGGAGCCTCTATCCCCTATATATATATATATATATATATATATATATATATATATATATATATATATATATACATAGTACTTCCTCTACCACCACCCCCATTTTTGCACATGTCGAGGAGCGTGTCAGGTTACATTTCACTGTGTGTTATACTTGTATAACTATGCATGTGACAAATAAAGAACCTTGAACCTTGGAGTCAAACTCAGGACCTTCTTGGTGTGAGGCAACAGTGCTAACCACTGCGCTCCCAAGCTGCCCGTATTTGATACATTTTATATGTTGTTTAAATGATCTGAAAACTATAGTGTTCCATTTTCACCAACACTGGAGCTGTAGCTGTGCACACTTAATGTAACAAACTGATCTGTCACATGTGCTGCTTTTCCACAATTCTATTAGCTGAGCTGGTCCGCCTGAATCCCTGGATTTTGTCACATTAGCTTGAATTAGATCACACACCCACACCTTTACTGGGCATTTATGGTTAGGCTATAGAAGTTCCACTTACCCCTTCTTTTGAAAATGTCTCCACTACACACTGATATACACCTGTGAACTGCTTCTGTGTTTGTATTCGAACCTAGAGAGATTGAGAATATCTAGTAAAAAAAGCAAAAACAAATTATGTATGTTGTATTGCTTTGAGACATATTTGCCGTACCTTCACAGTGTCCAGAGGGTAGCCCACTGCAACTCCACATACCCCTGTTTGTTTACAAGAAAATAGTGCAAGTACATAGCACACACATAGATGTTTGAGGTTATAAGTTTTAACTGCTACACTTAAAAATGGGGGACGGTGACAGCAAGGTCAGAAATGAGAAGTTACTGATCTGATGTTTTGTGTAATTTAAAAAAGTAACCTTGACAGGCTTTTCAGGGTAAACATTTTCTGTCATAGGTGGCAATCAAACTGCTAGACATGGAAAGTTTAAAGTTGTTGTGGATAATGATGATAATGATAATGCCAGGTTATATCTTTTTTTTTTTAATTGTCTAGTTAACATATCAGTATTAAGATCGTAACATTTACCAGGACAGAAGACGGTTTAGCTAGTGAGGACAGGACTCATTTATTTTAACAATTTACGGCAAAACATAGCGTTAGCATTAATCTAATATGCTGTTATTATAGAGGGTGTCCAAATTCATATCATGCTAGCTCATTAGCAAATTCCTCAGCTAACGTTAGCTTACATTCATTTATAAAATGATAGATTAATGTAAACCGGCACCTGCAAATGATCCAGACACGAAATCAGCCAAATGCATCCTGTCATCATTTGGTGACTGACCGACAAATATATGCCATATGCGAGCCCATTCTTCCTCTTGAATGCGCTAACTTTGACTGTCGCTCTGTTACGTCAATTTGTGTAACAGTGAAACGTCACCGCCGATGCCGACGAGGGAAAACGTTTTTTCCGACTTTACCTGAACCTAGCCAAAATGACCAAACTCAGCTTAGCGACACTGTTCGATAAATTTATAAATGCCAAAAAGAGTCATGTGAACTTAATAAACCCAGTTCGCTTTTATGTAGGACACTGTCCATGTATTATATATAAAATTGTGTGCGTGTGTGTCTGTGTGTGTGTGTGTGTGTGTGTGTGTGTACAGCTAGTTCAATAACTATTTAACTCCACACATGCAAGCAAATCAAAGCATAGACGTTCACGTTTTATGTAATAAGGAGAAATGATACAGGGAAAAAGTATTAAACGTATGAAGAAAGGGGGGTGCAAAAAGGCATGGAAAGTCTTGCCACTAGCTGAAATCTATCAGTAATTATGAAGCAACCCTGCCAGTTAGTGCAAATTGGTTCATGCCCAACTGATGGCTATTAAAAAGGCCTCTCATTACCAAGGTGTCACACAAGAAACATTTTGTGATGGGTAAAATGAATGAGCCCTCTCAAGACCTTTGCAACTTTATTGTTGCAAAATATACTGATGGCACTGGATATAGAAGAATTTCTAAACTACTGAAGGTTTACATGAGCACTGTTGAGTTCTAATAATGGTCATAATCTGGAATCTGTGATGTACATATTGAAGTAATGAACCGGTATTGAACCACTTCATCAGCTGTATTGAAAATAGGTTCATTCATGCAACAAGAGGGAAAAACACACTGGACAAAGCCTACAGCAACATCCAAAAAAGTTATAGAGCAACCACATCGAGGTTTGTCAGACCACGTGTCCATGCTGCTGATCCCTGCATACACTCCCGTCAGGAGGAGAGCCCCCCCTAACCACAAAGACTTTGTAAACCTGTCCAGAAAGTTCATCACATTAGCTGCAGGACTGTTGTCTGTTGAACACCAGGACCTCAAGGAGCATACTACATCAGTGCTCTGCTACATAATCTTCAGTGTTGACAGTGTCACTATGGACTAACGTCTCTGGTTGTATTCCCACCAGAAACCTTGGATAACTAAAGAGGTTTAGGTCCTGCTGAAGCAACATGAAGCTGCTTTCAGATCTGGTGACGGTACAGTGCAGTCAGATCTGATCTGAAAAGAGGTATCAGAGATGCCAAGGCAGCACACAAGAGGAATATGGAAGACCACTTAAGCATCAACAATTCATGACAGGTATGGTAGGGAGTTCAGCACCTAACCAACTACAAGCCTGGCAAACTACACTGAAGTTGGCCACAATTGTCCCTGCCTAAACTGACCAATATTAGCAGCCTTAAAAACTACCGACCAGTTGCTCTAACACCTGTTGTAATTAAGTGTTACGAGAAACTTGTCCAACACCACATCATGTCCTGTCTTGATCTAACAGATCAACTGAAGACGCCATTGTTACAATTGGACAAATCGTTCCACCGAGGACGCTATCACCATAGCGCTCCACACTGCGCTGAGTCACCTGGAGCACCGAGGAAGCTATGTGAGAATGCTCTTTCTGGACTTCAGCTCAGCATTCAATCATATCATCCCGGAGATCCTGGTCCAGAAACTGTCTCACCTGGGACTCTCCACCCCCATCTGCCTCTGGATCAAGGACTTCCTGACAAATAGACCACAGTCTGTCAGACTCGGCCCCCACCGGTCCAGCACCATCACACTCAGCACCGGGTCTCCACAAGGATGTGTTTTCAGCAGTGTCATCTTGTGGGAGGGGCAACACTACTGAAACTACTGTAGCCACGTTTGCATTGTCAAGCACATAATTGCAAATAACTCCAAGATATGTGTCCATAGTCAGGCTACTCCTTCTAAGTTTTCCAGCTTAGTCTTGGCCTTGTTCTCCTCCTCATATTTTTTCCCCCAGCATGTTCTTTAGTGCATGTCTAGAAGTGTACGTGGGGTTGTCGAGGAGTCAAGGACAACATGTGGAGAGCTACAGAAAGACCTCAAATCAGCAGGTACAATTACTTCAAATTATTTAAGTGCCACGCTCACAATGCAAGACTCCATTGCTAAAGAAAAACCATGTTGAATAATGTTTAAAGTGTGCTGAAGAAAGGGAACTGCATGTCATACCAAAAGCACCATACCAGCAGTGAAGTCTAGAGGCAGAAATATCATGGTGTGTGGCTGTGTTTCAATATGCAGCACTGGCATGTGTCATATCACTGAAGGAAGGATGAATGGAAAAATGTGCCGAGACATTCTTGATAAAAATCTGCTGCCGTCTACAAGGAGGATAAGGATGAAATGAGGGTGCACGTTTCAGCAAAAAATGATCCCAAACACACAACCAAGGAAACTCTCAGTTGGTTTGGGAGAAAGAAATTAAAGCTGCCATAATGGCCCAACCAATCACCTGAATCCAACTAAAAATCTATGGAAAGAACTAAAGCTCAGAGTTTATGAAAGGGGCACAAATAACCTTCAAGATCTGAAGACTGTGTGGAAGAATGGGCCAAAATCACACTGGAGCATATGACTAGTTCCTCCATAAGGAGGCATAAGGAGGTGTCTTTAAGCTGTCATCACCAACAAAGGCTTTGTGACAAAGTATTAAATTAATTATTTTAAGCGTGTTCAATACCTTTTCCCTGTGACTCATTATTAGACATAATCAATTTATGGACATCTGTTGTTTGATTTATTTGTATGTGTGGATCATATGGATTTTTATCAGCATCTGGTGAAAATTTCATGTCAATAGCACTTTGGAAAATTGTTGATATGTTCAATACTTAT
The DNA here is from genome assembly GCF_057382095.1 of Aulonocara sp. 'chitande type north' Nkhata Bay. Classification (NCBI taxonomy): domain Eukaryota; kingdom Metazoa; phylum Chordata; class Actinopteri; order Cichliformes; family Cichlidae; genus Aulonocara; species Aulonocara sp. 'chitande type north' Nkhata Bay. Next base: position 6,218,712 of record NC_141358.1, read on the forward strand.
TTTACCTATACCCCACCTCTTGAGAATATGTTGCTTTGACTGCTTGAAACGAATAAACAGAAAGCACTTCTTTTCTTTTATTACATCTTTTGTTTATTTTTTTTTATTTTATAGTAAACATGACACCAAACTTACAACAAAACAAATGGCAGGAACAAGGCACAGACTGAAACAAACAAAACAACATACATAATTACATATTATGTAATTAGAGTATGTGTACAATACCTTGCATATCCAAGTACATGCTGTGTACTTTGTGTATGTGTGAATGTAGGCAGATCCATCTAGAGATATAAATAGATAGATATACAGACAAATAGATAAATAAAAATGATGATAATAAGAATAGAGAATGTACATCAATCAGATTATTTTGCATTTTAATCCTACTGGATTTGTGTGCCTTTGCAGCCTAATGAATGTTTTTGCAGGTTTTTTCCTTTTAGTTTTGCTTTCATTTTTATTTTCACCATGTGTGCATCCCTGGGTGGGGATACGGATGTTTCTTTAAATAATCACGGATGTCATAAAACAAATGTTTATTTAAGGAGAAGACTATCCAGGTGTTTTTTTTTTGTCACCGTTTATCATTTGCAAAGTCACATTTAAAACACTCCCATATCTGTGTTACCAATCTACCATAATGGTAAGAACAGATTCATCTGAGCAGGTCCAACTAGACTGTTCAGCAGACTGCCAACGCACCATCTGTTCTGAACCATGAATTCTGATCGAATGTTAGTCATCTGATATGTGGGCCAGAAATGGGAAAGGAGCAAAAGTGGAGGTCAACGAGAAAACCACAAAAGAAGTACAGCATTAAGAGTACCCATGGCTGCAGTAGAAAAATTTCTTTGTTTTTAACATTCGGTTTCACTTCAGCTCTTCAACTTCCTTCTTCTGCACGGCCCACAAAACAGCACAGACAAGAATGTTCCACAGACTAGGAGCGCCATATACTTTGTACACTGCCTCCATCAACAACAGTTATAATCTGGCAGATGGCTCCTTCCTGGACTACCAGCAGACTGCAACGCTTTTGCTTGTTCTGTACTTGGTCCATTATCCAGCCATGCAAAAAACACAGAAGTTATAACATACAAGCAGCTGATTACCAAGTCCCCACTGTGGGTTTTTAAAATGAAAACAACAACACAGCTAAAGGTTAGAAACAATTCCAGCTGGTTATTTTAGGTGAATTTAACTGACACTTCCATATTTCTTTCTTTTTTCTAAAAGTAGACATTACAAAGGGTCTTACATTTAAAAACAAACATCAGCTTTCATTTATTGTAAAAACTGGCTTACAGGAGGTTTAGCAATTTTAAGCTACAGCAAAACCTTTCAGTTTTTAGCATGACAGTGAGTGGAGATAACACCGTGGGAACAATAACTGCAGTTCAACTCATCTGTGATTCTATTCTGATAGTTATTTTCAGTTGGTAATTTCAAATAGATTTGTATTAGAGATAAATCATGTCATTGGCAGATTTTACTTTGAGGTTCTTTCTGACTGGACTGAGTGGATTTCTCTTCAGTAGACTGATAGTTCAGATGTTAACAATTAGTATCTGTCACAATACTGGGTCTATGACCCAGTGTTTTGTGTTTGTTGTTTAATTTATATTATTTGATTTGGTGTTATTTGTGGGCACCCCATCCGTCCTGGACACCCTCATGTTTCATGTCTAGTCACCCCGGTCTCTATGTTTGTGCATCTCCTGTGCCTCCCCAGTCATATCTCCAGGTCTCAGTGTCAAGTCTTTGCCTTTGTGAATGTCTCTTGTTACCTGTTTTACTTTGACAGTTTTACGTCCTATGTTAGTGTTTGCAGTTTTGCTTCCTCCCGGACTTGTTGTGTGTGATTATCCCCAGCTCTCCTCCTGTATCTCATTCCCTCTTTATCTCTCTGTGTATTTAAGCCCATTGTCTTCTTCTGTTTGTTCCTGGATTTTCTGTATTTCACCCACTGCATTTCCCATGGTCCAGTTTTCACATCTCAGGTTTTTTAGTTTCTTTATACTTGTTTGGAGTTTCCTCCCTGTTTAGGTTTTGTCAGTCTTCCTGAGATTTTTTTGTGTTTTTTTGTTTTGCCTCAGTAAAAGGCACGTTTTCAGTTTCAGTCCATTGCTCGTGTCTGCATTTGGGTCCACACTCTCTCTCCCCTCCACACGTCTGCCACAGCAGACTTGACAGAATTAATTGGTGACCGTGAAATGATTGGAGTTTTTCTGACTGAATAGAACTGAAACCCTTCAACACAGGGTACATGTCTTTATAAGTTCATTTACATTTCAACTTCATTTTAAATTTCAAGGACTCCTTCCTTTTACCTCAAAAACAGAGAAGCTGTCAAACAGCTAACTGATCATCTGCAGAGGAAGAGTTTCACTCAGAATTCATAATTCATCACAGTTTCGAAACCGCATTAGTGAATGATCTTTGTATGGTCTCCGACTCATGTCTTATTTTTGGCTAAGATGTGTCCTTCAATGTGCATATTAACCTAATATGTAGGACTGATTTCTTGCTATTGCACTGTATCTCTAAAAGTAGAACAATTGTGTCTCAGAGTGATGCTGAAAATAGTTCATGCATTCGTTACTTGTAGGATGGACTATTGTTTTAATATTCATTGCTGGAGTTCATTTTACCTATACTGGCTTCTCTTCATTGGCTCCCTTTAAAATTCAGAATAAAATTTAAAATCCTCACTTACAAGGTCTTGAATAATCAGGCTCCGTCTTGTATTAAAGACCTCATAGCACCATATCACCCAAACAGAGCACTTCGCTCTCAGACTGAAGGCATATCTTGTGGTTTCTAGGATATGTAAAACTAGAATGGAAGGCAGAGCCTCCAGCTTTTAGGCCCCTCTTTTGTGACTGCGGCTCCCAGTTTGGATTTGTGATAGAGACACCCCCTCTACTCTCTAAAATTAGTCTCAAAACTTTCCTTTTTGATAAGTCATATAGTTAGGGCTGGATCCAGTGATCCTGAATCCTACTTTAATTAGCATTTTCAATCTTTGCTTTTATACACCACTTTACATTTAATTGTTAGGTATTATTGATCTTTGGCTCTCTTGCACAGTGTGCATTTTGCCCCATCTTACTCCCCTCCCGGCAGATGCCCGCCCCTCCTTGAGCCTGGTTCTACTGGAGTTTTCTTCCTGTTTAAAGGGAGTTTTTCCTTCCCACTGTTGCCAAGTGCTTGCTCATAGAGGGCTGTTTGATTGTTGGGAATTTTGTTGTATTATTGCAGGGTCTTTAGCTTACCTTAAATAAAATTGATTTCAATTGAACTGAATAATCTGTGTAGTTGTCATCATATACCACAGGAAGAAGTTTTCAAAATGAACTTTCAAATTCAGTCTTACCAGCTGAAACTGATTTTAAGTTCTAAACTCTCTTTCTATGTCACTCTCTTCCTGAAATGGATGGAATCTTGGCTGTGATTGATTCTTGCGATTAGGGTTGGTTAGTCAGAGAAATAAGAGAGTGTTTTAAGTATGACTTTGTCTGAGATAAACAATGACAAAAACACACGGAGGAGCAGTCCTGCTCAGTTTTATGAGATCCAAAACTCTTTAAAAAAGAGTGGGGCGCTATACTGTGAAGCTCGCTCAACATACACAGGTAAATATCTTCAGATTGGTAAAGCTGTTGTTGGGTTAGTTCTTAGTTGTACAGTGCACATGTGACAACAATTAAAAGCTACACTTTAGCTATTAGTGACTCATGGTAGAAGTTGCCATTCATTTTATCTGAATCCTCGAATCTCACCCTTCCTAATGATGTCCCTCCATCCATTTCTTTACCACGTTAACTTCATCTTCCCTCCTCTGAGTGTAAGACCTGGTTACTAGTTGTTGCTGATACTGTTGTCACGGTGCAGCAGCTATAACAGCATCTAACATGATGGTTAATTTGTCACATTGTGCCGCATCTATTTTTAGTTTCGTTTTATTGTTTTCTCTCAGCGTTTTACCCCACCTCAGTGGCGGATCTACAACATTTTACAAGGGGGAGCAAGGTCTTTTTTAAAACAGCCCTCACCACTCCACAGTCTTTCCCCCAGCCCACTGACAGCAGGCATCATAATGCCCCCGTTTCGGCACCTTTCGCCACTCCGGCAGAACACACAAAACGACACAGCTTTGCGATCTCCCCAGCATGCAGAGTCTGATGTCGAGGCCTTCTTGGTATGCTTTTAAAATTGTTTTAAAGCTCAATCACAATGTCATTGTACTCTTATCTTCAAAACACCAATTTATACTCCTGAATGTCATCTTGTTGTGATTTTCTTTCACAAAGTCCCAAAATATGTATGACTGTAACTCTAATAATAAAAAGCCAAAACAATCTTACTTTTAAATGTGGTATACTTGCTTTGAAAACATATGTGCATAAACAATAGAATAGAGAATCTGCTAATAGTCAAAATAGCTGAAACAACTTAATTTAAAATATATATTTTTGCATTTCTTTGTGTCTGACGGTGTTGACAAAAACCTTGCACTTCTCCAGCAAAAACATAAATTATTAAAAAATTTTTACACCTGGGAGATTGTACCAAAACATGGTGAGACAGCCAAAACTTTGTGTAACAATTATATGTAAATATGTTTTTGAAAAATCAAAAAATATATTTTAGAAAATTGAAACCTGTTTTGTCCCTAATCTCAGGAATCACTGCAGTATAGTATGTGAAACTCCGCATGGAGCCAACAAAATATCCACATAAATACTTTATAACTATTTAAATCTTCTAAGAAAACAAGATCTTCTAGAAATATAATTGGGCAATCCAGTGTCAACAAGGAATGGGCTAAAAACGCCCCTGGGCTGCACATTAGAGCTTTGAAGCTTTTTTTTTTTTACTGGATTTATTTTAACATTGAAGCTTACTGTCCCAGAGTCTGATAAGGAAGACGCGGAAATCCCTTCTGTTTGTTGCAGAACAACGTGAAATCAATGTGATTGAATAATCATATTAATACGGGCACATTCCCGTGACAACAGTTTTAATAAGGTACAGCTTCACAAATTGCACATGTAAAAGTATTCGCAGAGCAAAGACTCTATAATAAACATGCTTTATTTGAAGAAATGACGTAGCGCTTGCGGCTGATTTGAAAGCGAAACGGAAAATAACTTGACAGCTTTATTCTTCTCGCTGCAGACTGCGGTATTTAAGGCTTAGAGAGTAAAAATGAAACATAAGAGCAGAAATGAAACTTCAGATCAGCAAGAACAGTGTAGGAGTCCTGTTCTATGAAATATTAAGAGCAACTACTGTTGTGAAGTTGTTTTGCTGCAAATAGAACGAAATAAGGAATAAAGTTGCGTCTAAATATCGATATTATTTGTGACTAAAACGCAAAGGGGAAACACAAAGACAAATATGCGACAAATATGTGTATTTGTATGCGATTAAAAAACAAACAAACAGAAAAAAGAAACACAAGCAAAAAAAATTTTTGGTCCTCGGAGAGGTCCGAGGGACCTTCCAGGACAGGTGACGCTATTTTCTGGAGAACATCTCCGGAGCAGGTTGGGTCACAAGTTACCATATACCTCGGTAAGAAGCGAACCACGTTCGTAGTACAGAAAACCCAGTTAGCCAAAATTCAGGAGGAGGTCTGCATTGACTGTAAATCAAAATCTTGCTGACTAGTACCAACTCGGATTACGCCTGCCAGTTTCTGTGGATGCAACTTACCATGCGGGAAACCGCGCTTTAACGTGTTTATCACATTTTAAAAGAAGAAATTCTGTTTTATTCAACGAGAGAGCATTCAAAATGTGCAAAATGCGATATATACCACATGAGTAAAAACATATAGTTTCATATCACCCGTAGCATCAAGCTGTAGTGTGTATTTATTTATTTATTGTTTTCTAAATGTTAAGATACGCGGTGGTGTCTGTTCCCCTGATTGGATAGCAATTCTATGCGGGCCGTCCTACCGTTACCTGCAACTTCCTGTGACGCAAGCTCCTTTGACATACATATGTAATGAACTTCTGAATTACAGACAGTGTGGAGGAAGTCTGCATTGACTGTAAACATCGCAAAGGTTCATATAAAGCGCGTAGGTCAACAGGAGAGGTTTACCAGCACAAAGAGAGAAAATACTATTAGCAGGATTCGTGACTGTAACAGAGAGAGGCACGTTACAAGCTAGCTAATGGTAGCTAAGACAAACGTTATCTGATATTATCATTTAGCAGTGATCCATCAGCTAGATAAAACGCTTAGGTACACGTTTCGGAAACGTTAAAGTAAAGGTTGTTTGGGGAAAAGCTGAGAAAGACAGAAAGACATCGAGAACCTTTTGGTGTGCTTTAGATATTATTGATGGACTTCATTGCTGGATGCTTAGGAGGTAAGTCACTCATCACTTCTGTTCGTTTTTACCGTGTCAGATACCCACTGCGGTTCCTGATATTTGTCATGGTAGCAAACCATCAAAACACTGAGCAGCTTAAAAAAACTATCATACATAAAAACATGTGTATGTAAAACGTATTTAAAAAATATGATTATATACTCTCACTCTCTCACACACACTCACACATCTATCTATCTATCTATCTATCTATCTATCTATCTATCTATCTATCTATCTATCTATCTATCTATCTATCTGTGTGTGTGTGTGTGCGTGTGTAAAAAATGTATATATACATTTAAAAAAACTAACTTACTATGATGTTTTTGTTTGTTTGCATGCACACACATAATGTGTGATTATATGACGCACGAAATATTGTAGTTTCACTTTCACTAATGGTATGACACTGAAGTTTGCTTTCGCTTCTAAGAAACTGCATTACTGAGCCTCATTTTATTAATGCCTCTTCCACCGATTGATTGGGTTCATTTATGGATGTAGATGTGGTTAACTCACTTTACTGTGTTCCAGAATTATTATTCAGTAGCTTAAATTAACTTATTCTGTACTAATTAATGTGTGGCAGAACCTTTCGAGGCTTGAAACACAGAGAAACATTTGTCGTTTTGCTGCAAGTAAATTCTAGTTATAAATATATGCCAACTTTCTTTACGGCTCCCTTGTGTCACTTGTTTAGCTCAGTGAGAAGTGAAAGCATCCAAGCAGTGACACAAGCACCACCAGTTTTTCCTGCTGTAAAGGGCTTGGCTCATTCCAACCCATACACAACCTTTTACAGTCCAATTCTATTTTTTGTTGTGTTTAAAGTGAGTCACGTGGAAAATCATGTGCTTTTCCATGTTTAGTGAACCGTCTAAAAACAAATTTGGAAGTTGGCTACTGCAGTTTCAGAATGTCTGTGTTCAAGTTTATCTGGAAAAAAAAAGATCATATCTGCATGTCTGTGAAGGTTCTCAGTCATCCAGGTCATCGTAGTCTAAAGAGCTTGGAAAGAAAAGCTAAAACTATGAACACATTCCTACTGTTTTTTTGTTTTCTAATATCCTTGTTGCATTGAGGTCAGTGACTGCTCATCATTGTGTTATGTCTGATTTGGTGTGTTTCCCAGCTTACAACTGGAACTGAGCTCCCAGGGGCTCATTTTACAAACAGGTCAAGTGACAAAGCATATGATTATGCAGGATTAGTACACTCTGTTTGTTTACCACGGTGCTACAAATGGTTGATTAACATACATGTGTGTTTTCTAAACAGTCATTATAGTATTATGTTTGCTAAACTGGTTCTCAATTGCATTTTTTTAACCTCAAACCATAGAATAAGCAAGTATTTGCAAAAATGTGATGGGATATGTCATTTGTTATTTGACTTAAAACGTATATATGTAAACATAGATGAACATGTAGTAGTATATGTTTTTATTCATATTTTGTGAAGGCCCCCCCCCCCAAAAAAAAAATAAAAAAAATAAAAGATTTTGTTTTTACTGATACCGTCTTGGATTGCTGTACAGGTACGTTATCTAGTGAAGGTTTCGATATTAAAACTTAATGATGTTTGTCACCAGTTCAAGAGATATAATCAGCACGTGTTACAACATAGGCTCAGGTGAAAAGTTCAAGCTGGCATCACAACATTGGTATGTGCTTTACAGGCCCAGATTACGCAACATTCAAAGGCATGCTGAAGAGAGTTTTAGAGAGTGTTGATGCTCAGAGAGGTGGCTCTGAAGAGGCGATGGCAGTAGACTCTAAAATGACACAACTGCAGCAAGAGTTTTTGAGCTTCAAAGACTGGTCAAGTGGGCCATATGGGTTATAAAGACTGCTTTAAATAGAAACATATGAATAATAAATGAATAGCTACATATGAATTGCAGGATATCTCATGTGTAATCAGAGAGTGCCTCTCTCAGGGTTTCCTATTTTTGCTTCAGTTTGCTCCAGATTAAAACCAAATGATTATTCCAGTATTGTTTCATTGTCTGTAGGTGCGGCTGGAGTGTTGGTTGGACACCCATTTGACACAGTAAAGGTAGGTAATAACAACGTTATTGCCATTTTTTCCCGTTTTTTTTTTTTCTTCCCCCCCACTCTCTCTCCTTGCATGTTTTAAAAGTGAAATCAGTTGCTTATAATGTGTAAAACATGCATGATTCTAGTCTTCCAGTGTTGAGGTGATCATTCCAAACATCTTGTCTTTCAGGTTAGACTGCAGGTCCAGAATGCTGATAAACCTCTCTATCGTGGGACTTTCCACTGCTTCCAGTCCATCATACGTCAGGAGTCGGTATGTGGATTTCTTTAGTCGTTCATTTTCTTCATATTATCCAGTGCAGGGTTGGAGCCTACCTGAGCTCTCATAGGGAAAGAGGCGGGGAACATGCTGGACAGGTTACCAATCTATCGCAGGGTGTGCAGATTGCTTTCACAGATCAATCTAATGCTAGTATGCATTATAATATGATTACAGAGATCATAGTTATATATTATAGCTTATATAATATATATAACTTGCTTGTTAGATTAAAGTCAATAAAGTCAAAGTGACGTGTAGACTTAAGTGATGCTTGATTCTTTTTCACACACTAACATAGGGATGGGTATCGAAAACCGGTTCTTGTTGAGAACCGGTTCCCACTGTTTCAATTCCCTGGAATCGTTTGCCATTTTTGCAAACGATTCCCTTATCGAATTCAGTCGCCACGAATGACGTCACCACGTTGCGGAGCGTCATTTACCTGGCAGGAAACACGGTGCCTAAGCGGCTCAAACGCTCAAAAGTTTGGTTATACTTTACGAGAACGGATGACAACAGGGCAACTTGCAATACTTGCAAAGTAGATACTTCATTTAAGGGAGGAAACACTACGAATATGCAAAAGCCATTTGTTCACAAAACACGTGATAACCTTAAATGAATGTCGTGTTTTTAATTCCGCTCCGGACTCGTGAATCTCAACCAGCAGCAGCGGTAACGTTTGCACGTCCTCTCCCGTTAATGCAGCAGGTAAATAATCAACTAACAGTGTATATTATGTTAGCGCGATCTGCCTTATTACAAAACCTGCCATTACTGTGCATTTAGGTGACCATGATGAGACAGACAGAGTCTGGCTCAGATGCTGGCAGTTCTCGCTGCAGTCTTTTTTCCTGGGGACCCTGTGACACCCCGTTAAAGAGCCGTGGGCTGTGGATCTCTTAAGATCTCACTGTTGGGTTTGTAAGGCCATGTTACTCCTAAATTTCTATCTTATTCAAAGAGAAGATAAAAAACAAAGTTCTGAGCTAATCGACCTTAGTGTTCTCCTTTTTTAAAAAGAATCGATAGGAGAATCGATAAAGAATCGAATCGTTAAACAGAATCGAAAATGGAATTGGAATCGTGAAAATCTTATCAATACCCATCCCTACACTAACACCAGGCAGTGTTAGGAGAATCAGAGTGGGTCATTGTCCAAAGGTGCACTTTCTCACGTGTAACACACAGCAAGAGACATTGGCCCCATTGGGTAACACACACGTCTGAAAATGGCTTTGGTTTTATGGGCCATTTTAACCACACTTCCCATCAGAATGGTGCTATGTTTTTACTTTCACTGTAATTACTTCACAGATTTTCCCTAAATCATCATATTTTCTTCTTTAGGATTCAGGATACTGTTGGAAATATATATAAAATGGTCATAAGATTTGTTATGCAAATGCATGATATCAGTCTCACTGTGGTACTGCAGGCTGCTTTATCATAGGGAATGGTATGTAGAAAATAATTAACTGCCTTGAAAGATAAAGCAACTTATGGCTCTTGCCATCACTTTATAAGATGTAATGTAGGTGTTTTTTTCTGACCCTTCTGGTTCTCAAGAGAAAAAGCTGTTCAAACTGAGATCAGGGAAGTAATGACAAGTGTAGATAAGTTCCTCATTGTGATGAAGGAACAATATATTATAGGTCTGGGATATGAAAAAGCTATCAAGAATACATATAGGCTTTAATTTATAGTGTTAGCTTGAAATATATGGGCTTCTGTGAAAACAGAAAATGCGAGTTAACCTGTTTTTTATTTTTTATTTTTAATGATTATTAAAATTATTATTGGATATTAATGCTATTTAAAATTAAGTAACAAGGAAAAAACAGAAACTGTTTAATTAAAACTCTTTTTATCTTTTACCCTGATTTCATTTTATCGTGATGTGTTACTGTATGTCTTATCTTTCACGCTTACCACAGGTATTTGGCTTGTATAAAGGCATTGGATCCCCCATCATGGGCCTTACATTCATCAATGCTATAGTGTTTGGTGTTCAGGGAAATACAATGCGATGGCTGGGGGAAGACACCCCAAGGAACCAGTTCCTTGCTGGTGCTACAGCAGGAGCCATCCAGACTGTGGTCTGCTGCCCCATGGAGCTGGCCAAAACCCGCATGCAAATGCAGGGTACAGGGGTAAAGACGGGCTATAAAAAGATGTACAAGAACTCCTTTGACTGTTTGCTACGCATTTACAAACACGAGGGTCTGCGAGGTGTAAACAGGGGCATGGTTACTACACTTGTCCGTGAAACACCTGCCTTCGGGGTTTACTTCCTGTCGTATGATTTGCTGACTCGCAGCCTCGGCTGTGAGCCAGATGCCCGCTTTTTGATTCCCAAACTGCTCTTTGCTGGGGGTATGGCAGGCGTCACGTCTTGGGTCTGCAACTATCCCGTAGATGTGATCAAATCACGACTCCAAGCAGATGGGGTGGGTGGTGTGAACCAGTACAGCAGCATTGCTGACTGTATCCGGCAGAGTGTCAGAAAAGAGGGTTACATGGTGTTTACTCGAGGCCTCACTTCCACACTGCTAAGAGCCTTCCCTGTGAATGCTGCCACTTTTGCTACCGTCACCCTCTTCCTCATGTACGTACAAGGTGAGGACAGAGGGCCTAAAGACTGTGAGCCGGCCCCGACACAGACAGAGGAGCAGACCCGGCCCACCAACCTGTGACAGCATACAGTGCTCATCCTCAACCCAGGCACTTTAGAAGAATACAGCAAAACAAAATATATATTCAAACTTTTTGTTACTCTGACTTGGTTTCGCATCACATCAGCCATTCCTTGTTTTGAATCCAAATATACTTATACTTTATATCAGCACTTTTTATTTTCTATGGAGCAAAAAGGAGAGCAAAACATCTTTACTTTTAGCAATAATTTAAGTTTAGTGTTTGCTTCTGTAGATGCAGAAGTTGATATACCTCTAATAAGGTGGGGGAAATAGAAGCTGACAGATTCTACAGCTTTTGAAATGACCTCATCCTTTGGATTATTTTGTATAAAAGAAAAGGATTTGTTACTTAGCCTCAAACCTGACAGTATGGCTAGATTGTGTGTATGGTATAGGCACTGGAAATTAATATCTCTATTTACATATATCTTCAAATTTGCAGGGTTTATTTGGATTTAAATATTCCAGAGAATCGTTTTTTAATGTATATCTAAAGAATTTCTCCTGCCTTATAAAATGTTTTTTTCTTTGTGTAAGGAAGCTAAAGCACCTGAAGTGTATCCTCTGAAGATTTGGGTGAGTAACAGGGAACCAATGTAGCGTGTGATAAGGGTGCACAACTTTTCACATTTAAACTGCTTTCAAACCAAAAACCATCACAGCTTCAGTCTCATCCATTGCACGATTAGCCCGTGCAGCACATGCCAGTATGGATGCAAGCAAAAAGCATCAGGTCTAACAGCTCTTCAGGGATCGAATGAAAAACGTATGGGTGTGAATCGAGGTTGCGGTTGCCGTTTTTGTTTTATTGTTTTGCCTGTGGGTGTTGTGTTCTTCCAAATAATATCAAGTTTTATTATTGTTACTCACTGCTGCGTTAAAGGTCTAGTATAAAACCTTGCTATTTTGTTTGTCATTATCTTCTTTTTAAAGGTGATTTTAAGTGTGTGCCTGATATTCAAGGCCAGATATTCATGCTGGGGCACTTTAAAGAAATCTGCTAGAATTGCATTTCTGAAACCAACAAATAACACAAGATTGAGGATGTTCCTTATTTTCTTGACCATTCATGTTTAACGTGTGAATGTGTTACTGCAGGCATGCGGCTTCTTGTTTTTACTCTAGGTCAGGGATCTCAAAGTCATTTTACATTGAGGGCCACACGCAGTCCACTTTCATCTTAAATGGGCCGGACAAGTGACACTCCACTTTCTGTTTAACTGCGCATTTAATCTATGAGATATATTAATATGAAGTAAAGAAGTGCAATTTCAACAGAACCTCTGTTTTTCTAAGTTGTAAATGTGCAAAATTACAGAAAACATTCTGGTAGCTCACTGAACACACTGTACTGTATTTATAAAACCTAAAGCTTTCATTGATTAATGAAAGTCTTTTTGTTTTAACTGAAATTTCTATAACAGGAACCTCTCTGTTATTTAATTGTTTAGCTATTACTTAACTACTTTGGTATAGTATGAATGACTGTGGGGGAGGTCTTTATCAGCAGGAAAGGCTTAAAACGTATAAAAAAATAAAGTTAATCCAAAAATGTGTGCCCTTCGTGATAGTTTCTAAAGTCATCCAGAGACCAGCTGTCTTTGCTGGGCCAATTTTAGGCCCTGGGCCTTATGTTTGACACCCCTGCTCTAGGTGATTCATTGCACTTTGGTGTTCTTCTGACTTTGTCTTGTTTCAGGGAAAACAGATCCAGATTTCTTTAACCATAACTGCCTTTAAGCTCTGGTGGTGTAACATCCTTTGCTGAATGAAGAACAGCAAACAAATTTAAAAGAAGAAATTTTGGATCAGTGTTCATGTTTAAATGTAAATGTTGCTATGAACTTGAGGTTTTCTTCTCAATAAGGGGATACTTTTCTGTCAGTCCTGTCAGACTCCAATCAAAGCTTTTTCGAGCTTTTAAGTTCTCACACTGGCAGCAAATTAAACCCAACATGTTTTGCATTAAAACAATCTACTTACCTGCAGCTGCACTAATTCCACGTTTGTTGAATGTAACACACCTGTTTTGATGTGGAGGTCTTTTATTTTAAGAGTTTAAGAGTTAAGTATTTTGGGGGAGTCTTTCAATGATGCTTCACTTAAACAGAGTTGTGTTGTGGTGGCGGTGATGAATGAAAGCATGATTGCCATGTATGCAAAAGTTGCTTTTGTTTAACTCTATATTCAACTTCTCAAACAGCGACTGGTATCTGTGGCTATAAAGTACATCTGAAGTATATTACATGACAAATATTTAATTTATTTAATCCAGCTCTTTAAAAGATACAATACTTACAGGATATAATTCTGATAATGCAGGATTGTTTTGAAGTGACTGGTTAAATATATATTATATATTTTTTATTCTAAAGTAATAATGCAGTGCAATGCCTTGAATGACCACGTTTAAGTTTAAACTGTCTTTAATCAGTTTAAGGTACCTGGTGTATTTTCACAAAAAAGCTTCTCAGCTTTTTTGTGAAAATACGTGATATTTTTGCCATGCAGAACCTATTTGTCTATTTTGGCAATAAAGATCTGTACAACTGGGTAAATAAAAATAATTTCAATAGTTGCTTGTTTCTTTTATCTCAGTCTTCTTAGTCAATGCAGTTTTTCATCTTTACTTCACACCAACAGTCACCTCAAGATACTTTATACTGTAAGGTAAAGACCCTACAATAATAGATTCCTGACAATCAGACAATACTGCTTGTGTGTCTGTAGCTCTGCGATTAGCACATATGCATTTTCTGAACAGTAATAATCACACCTCTTCTTTACTTGAGTTGGAGATATAGATTTCAAGGGCCAAACCCGATTTGATCAAAGTGTAGTTGAAATACTACTACATTAAATACAACAACAAATACATTACACATTCTTTCAGGCTTCAGTGTTGAATTAAAAAACAACGACAACAACCTGCATTTACACTGACTCGTCACTAGATGACAACCTACCTTTGTTTTGAGAAGTTTACATCCACTCATCTGTGCGTGAATGTTTTCTTTTTAAATTTCTTTGAATTGTTCTTTTTTCCAGAAAAACTAAAAAACGAGAATTGGGTGCACAAATTTATTTTGGGATTTCTCTAATCCACAATAGATCAAGAGTATACATGCGGGCTCAAATATATACAAATCCTCCCCTAAATCTTTAATAAGTGATGCTGAAGGTCACAGCTAGACTGGCCGTGGAAAATTCCGGGCAATTGCCCGATGGGCCGATGGTGATTTTTTTTGTAGCGGTATAAACAATGAAATGTGGTGGATTGGGCAAGGAGGTCGGATACACCCTCCCCCTTGCTTGGGCAAGGGCGCTGAAAGCAGTCTTATCACAGTCAAACAGAAGAAAATAGTGTGGAGGTGAAAAGGAACGTGATTTGTCCCGTACTTCAGCTAGAATGAAAAAAAGACACAGTGCTTGAATTATTCTGTGTCTTCTTCTCTCAGTCTTTCCCCTCCCTCTCCTGTTGCTACTGATCAATGATCAGCTGATCGGCTTTTCTGACGCAAGTCCCGTGTTTTGTTTGTTTATCGCCCACTTTGCGTCAGAAAGAGGAAACCAGCGGATATCGCGCTAAACAACACGTTTAAGTTTGATAAGCTGTTGTTAGAATTTATTTTATATTACTTTCTAGTATCAGCTGATGTTTGCTGGAGCCATGTCTGTAAACGCTGCTGGTCCTAGTATCGGTTTTGATGTCTTGTGAGAGGAAAATATGAAGATGAAACCAGGAGATGTCCTTACTGAGCTGAGCAGGTGATGGAGAAACAGGTTTATCTTTTAGGTGACATGAATGAGTTGAAGGGAAGTTATGAGCTGTTTCTGAGAGACAAACAACACCTTCTTAAGGTGTTGTTTGTCCTTCTTAAGTAGCTGACAGCTAGTAACTGTGCAGGGGCGGGTCTAGCAGAGTTTTGCCAGGGGGGCAGGTAGGGCATTAACAGGGAAAGTGGGGCACAAAGAAATACTTTTCTTTCTTATTCTTATTTAAAATGTCTAGCTTTTATTAAATAATTATCTGATGTAAAATGTATAGAAATCATACATATATGCCAACAAGACTGTTTTTTGTTTTGTTTTGTTTTTTTCATTCAAAGCCTTTTTATTGTTTTTCCTATAATGCCTGGTGGGCCGGTCTCTAGTCAAAATGCCAGGGCCAATTTTTGTGGCATTCCAGCCCTGCTGAAGGTTCAACAAAGTCAATAAAGTTGACAGGGCTGATGCATATTAACTTTTTAGTGATCGTGATTGAGTACAAGTTGTAGCGTCTCTTTGCTAGCATGAAAAAGGACTGGTTTGACCAGAACAATAAGAAAGTGCAAGGAACTCTGTGAAGATCTAAGGCAAACAAGTTAGAAAAGGTCCCTTTCATTTCTAAACAACTGTAAATTCCAAGATCATCAGTTTAAACAATTGCAATTAGAAGTTATTTGGATGTAACTTTGCCAAGGTTATAGGGCCAGACTTTCATCCTTTTATGAGGAAACTGATTAAGATGTTCAGGAACTACACAGGAACCACCAAGGCTCAATCCTTCAATAAAAACATCCTGAAAATGTGTTAAACCTAAAGTGTAAAGAGTAGAAGCTACAGATATTTGTGTAAAAATATAGGGAGTAAAATTAAAATTAAATACTCAAGTAAAGTACAGATACCTGGAAATTCTCCTTAGGTATAGTAATGAAGTATTTGTACTTCATTACTTTGCACCTCTATAAATCCAGCATCTGTTCCTTTAGCTAGCAGACACATTGTGCAATAAACTCTGCAGAAAGTTTGTGTGTTTTCCTGATATTTGTTGCTCTGCTTGCACTCGCTCCTCTTCTGCAGTGGTAGTTGGATGCTGAAGTGCCACGACCACAACTTATCGACATCAGCACTTAAAACGCTGTTTCAAATCCCTCCAGTCCACTTTAATGCCCGAGTGTTACACTATAAATGACACATAAATCATGCAGTGATGGATATTTTCATTTAAACTTTCACATTGTTTTTCAAACTATATCTAAACTCTAACCGATTACCAAATGCAGGGAAAATTACATCTTAGGATAACAACAAGAAGAGAAGTTGAACTAACTGTCTGACACTGAGGGCGACACAAGGTTGTGGATGAGGAGCTAAAACTTGAACAAGGCATGTGTGCAAATAGTTACACTGTAGTAAACCATCATAAACAGTTTTGTCACATCTGTTTAACAAAACCAAACCAATGGCTGATAAAAACTAGCACTAATACAGCATTACAGAATAACATCTGTATATTTATTTACTTGATAGTTAAGTAGAATGTGGTAGAAATATATAATTTCATATTAAAGGTATTTGCATATTTTTTTTATCCAGAACAGATCTACTTACACCATGGACATAAAAACAATAAACAAATACATAAAACTAAATGAAAGCCACAGTTTAAGAGTAACAAGGGAAGCAAAACAACTAAAGACACAAAATTGAATACAAAATAAAACACACAAAATGCACACTTGTGATGTTATAGTTAAAAACACAAAACAAAACAAAAACCTTGGATGTTTTCATTTTTATTGACCTCAGTCGACACTGTCATGAGTTCAAGTGTGAACCAGAATTCATAAAAAGTTAGGATAAGAGAATCTTAGTGCTTAGATAATCCAACTGCATGGATTACATCCATTACCAAGGAAAGCCAAATTGTGCAGAGTATAATTTTATTTCTTTTATCTCCACCTGTTAATCCATTCTTCTCCTGTACTCATAAAGTATTTATATACTATATAGGTACTGAACACACTAAATTAAATGTAAATGTTCAGAAATTAGAAAAAAGGCTGTATTACAGCGTTCTACTGAATTCAATTTCAGTTGAAGCGCAATGACAGTAAACCTGAATTTTTCGTGAATAGATTCACACACGGGATGGTTGGTAATGTCATATTATTATGTGGCTGCTGCTTTTATCTTTGATCAGAACACATACAGTGGGGCAAAAAAGTATTTAGTCAGCCACCGATTGTGCAAGTTCCCCCACCTAAAATGATGACAGAGGTCAGTAATTTGCACCAGAGGTACACTTCAACTGTGAGAGACAGAATGTGAAAAAAAAAATCCATGAATCCACATGGTAGGATTTGTAAAGAATTTATTCATAAATTAGGGTGGAAAATAAGTATTTGGTCAATAACACATCAGAGCTGCTTTTCCACCATCTCTGGACCCGCACCAGTTTGCATACAGGGAGAACCGGTCAACTGAGGATGCGATCGCCATAGTGCTGCACACATTATTGAAGCACTTGGAACACAGGAACACCTATGCACGGCTCCTCTTTGTAGACTACAGCTCAGCTTTTAATACCATCCGGCCATATAAACTCCGTCCCAAACTCCACCAACTGGGACTCAACTCCTCTCTGTGCAACTGGATTGTGGACTTCCTCACTAACCGCAGACAGAGTGTCAGAGTGGGTAAGAACACCTCTTCCACCCTTGTGGTCAACACCGGTGCCCCTCAGGGGTGTGTTCTGAGCCCTCTGCTATACACTCTCTTCACCCATGACTGTATTTCCTCCTGCGCGTCCAATCTCATTGTTAAGTTTGCCGATGACACCACAGTGCTCGGACTTATATCCAACAACGATGAGACAAACTACAGGACAGAGGTGCAACAACTAGAGTCATGGTGCCACGACAATAACTTGGTCTTAAACACCAAAAAGACCAAAGAGATCATTGTAGATTTCCGGAGGAAGGGTCATAACAACCATCTGCCTCTCTTCATTGGCAGTGAGGCGGTGGAGAGGGTGAGCAGTTTTAAATTCTTGGGGGTAACTGTGACCGAGGACCTGTCCTGGGGCAACCATATCACCTTAGTTGCACGGAAGGCCCAACAGCGCCTCTACTACCTGAGGAGACTACGGAGCGCACACATTCCCAGACCTCTGATGTTGAACTTCTATAACTGTGCCATCAGCAGTGTCCTGACGCATGGATTTCTAGTGTGGTTCCCCAGCTGCACCAAGGCCGACCAGCAAGCACTCCAGCGGGTGGTGAAAGAAGCTGGCAGAATTATTGGAACAATTCTGCCAGAGATTAGTAATATCTTCCCCACTTGCTGTCTGAGGAGGGTGCACAGTATCCTGCGGGACCAACATCACCCTGCGCGCCACCTTTTCCACCTGCTGCTGTTTTTTTTTTTTTTTTTACGGGTTGTACGGAAGCCCCAAACGCAATTTCATTGTTCTTTGACAATGACAATAAATAATAATAATAATAATAATAATAATAATAATAACAAAAATACAACTCAATACTTTGTAACATAACCTTTGTTGGCAATAACAGAGGTCAAACGTTTACTATAGGTCTTTACCAGGTTTGCACACACAGTAGCTAGTATTTTGGCCCATTCCTCCATGCAGATCTTCTCGAGAGCAGTGATGTTTTGGGGCTGTCCCCGAGCAACACGGACTTTCAACTCCCGCCACAGATTTTCTATGGGGTTGAGGTCTGGAGACTGGCTAGGCCACTCCAGGACTTTCAAATGCTTCTTACGGAGCCACTCCTTTGTTGCCCGGGCGGTGTGTTTTGGATCATTGTCATGTTGGAAGACCCAGCCTCGTTTCATCTTCAAAGTTCTCACTGATGGAAGGAGGTTTTGGCTCAAAATCTCACGATACATGGCCCCATTCATTCTGTCCTTAACACGGATCAGTCGTCCTGTCCCCTTGGCAGAAAAACAGCCCCATAGCATGATGTTTCCACCCCCATGCTTCACAGTAGGTATGGTGTTCTTGGGATGCAACTCAGTATTCTTCATCCTCCAAACACGACGAGTTGAGTTTATACCAAAAAGTTCTACTTTGGTTTCATCTGACCACATGACATTCTCCCAATCCTCTGCTGTATCATCCATGTGCTCTCTGGCAAACTTCAGACGGGCCTGGACATGCACTGGCTTCAGCAGCGGAACACGTCTGGCACTGCGGGATTTGATTCCCTGCCGTTGTAGTGTGTTACTGATGGTGACCTTTGTTACTTTGGTCCCAGCTCTCTGCAGGTCATTCACCAGGTCCCCCCCGTGTGGTTCTGGGATCTTTGCTCACCGTTCTCATGATCATTTTGACCCCACGGGATGAGATCTTGCGTGGAGCCCCAGATCGAGGGAGATTATCAGTGGTCTTGTATGTCTTCCATTTTCTGATGATTGCTCCCACGGTTGATTTTTTCACACCAAGCTGCTTGCCTATTGTAGATTCACTCTTCCCAGTCTGGTGCAGGTCTGCAATACTTTTCCTGGTGTCCTTCGAAAGCTCTTTGGTCTTGGCCATGGCGGAGTTTGGAGTCTGACTGTTTGAGGCTGTGGACAGGTGTCTTATACAGATGATGAGTTCAAACAGGTGCCATTCATACAGGTAACGAGTGGGGGACAGAAAAGCTTCTTACAGAAGACGTTACAGGTCTGTGAGAGCCAGAGATTATCCTTGTTTGAGGTGACCAAATACTTATTTTCCACCCTGATTTATGAATAAATTCTTTACAAATCCTACCATGTGGATTCATGGATTTTTTTTTCACATTCTGTCTCTCACAGTTGAAGTGTACCTCTGGTGCAAATTACTGACCTCTGTCATCATTTTAAGTGGGGGAACTTGCACAATCGGTGGCTGACTAAATACTTTTTTGCCCCACTGTAGAATGAGAGACAAATGAACCCAGTCTCATCATGCTATCTCAGTCTGATAATCTAATCTTTTATTTCCAGGATCTTAGAGCCTCTTGTTCCTCTTTCCACAGGTGTAACTGGGAAAGATTGTTCAATATTTTAAGAACGAGTTTATAATATTACATTTCCATGTGCAAAAGATTTTATCTGCTTCCTCACTGTATAAAATCTTGGCACAAAAATAGAAACGGATTACAATGCTGTACTACCAAACGGAGTCATCCAGGCATCTATATCATAGGATGATGAGTCAAAATGCATTCTGAGAATCAAAGATCTCACTGTGAAAGATGCTGGACATCACCACTGTCACTCTCCTCACATCAGCAAGCACTAATCAATCAAATCAATCAAATCACTTTTATTGTCACATCACATGTGCAGGCACACTGGCACAGCACATGCGAGTGAAATTCTTGTGTGCGAGCCCCACAAGCAACAGAGATGTGCAAACACAACAACACAAACGAGCAAAATACAAGAATGGCCAACCTGAAACTAATAAATATATGTACAATATATAATAGTGTATGCATTTCTGGATGTGTATACTAAATATTTTCCTACGTGTGTGTGTGTGTGTGTGTGTGTGTGTGTGTGTGTGTGTGTGTATACACATTTTTACAAATTAAATAGTAAAATAAATAAATAAATAAATAATAATAATAATAATATATAAAATATACAGAGTTGAATATGTGCAAAACAAGTGGCATTTATATACAGTGTGGAGTGCATAATGTTAAAGTTCCAGTAGTGAAGCTGAGGTGTCTATGACGTGTTCAGCAGTCTGATGGCCTGATGGAAAAAGCTGTCTCTCAGTCTGCTGGTACGGGACCGGATGCTGCAGAACCTCCTTCCTGATGGAAGCAGTCTGAACAGTTTATGGCTGGGGTGACTGGAGTCCTTGATGATCCTCCCCGCTTTCCTCAGGCAGCGCTTCCTGTAGATGTCTTGGAGGGAGGGAAGCTCACCTCCAATTATCCGTTCAGAGCACCGCACTACTCGCTGGAGAGCTTTGCAGTTGTAGGCGGTGCTGTTGCCATACCAGGTGGTGATGCATCCAGTGAGGATGCTCTCAATGGCACAGCGATAGAAGGTCCTGAGGATGCGGGGGCTCATGCCGAATCTTTTCAGTCTCCTGAGAAAGAAGAGGCGCTGCTGCGCCTTCTTCACTGTTTTGTTTGTGTGTACTGACCACGTAAGATCCTCAGCCAGATGTACTCCAAGGAACCGGAAGCTGCTCACTCTCTCCACAGCAGCGCCGTTGATGGTGATGGGGGTGTGTACTTCTCTGCACCTCCGGAAGTCCACTATCAACTCCTTTGTCTTTGCGACGTTGAGGGTGAGATGGTTGTCTTGACACCAGTGGGTCAGGGCGCTGACCTCCTCCCTGTAAGCCGTCTCATCACCGTTGGTGATAAGACCCACCACTGTAGTGTCGTCCGCAAACTTCACAATGATGTTGGAGCTGTTAGTGGCTGTGCAGTCGTAGGTGTAGAGTGAGTACAGGAGAGGGCTCAGTACACACCCCTGTGGAGCACCAGTGTTCAGTGTGATGGGGGATGAGGTGATGCTGCCCAGTCTGACCACCTGGCGTCTGTCAGACAGGAAGCTAAGGATCCAGCTGCAGAGGGAGCTGCTCAGTCCTAGATCCTGCAGTTTCCTGTCCAGCTTCGAGGGAACGATGGTATTGAATGCTGAGCTGTAATCTACAAACAGCATCCTCACATACGTGTCTCTCTTCTCCAGGTGTGACAGGGCAGTGTGTAGTGTCAGGGCTATGGCATCATCAGTGGACCTGTTGTGGCGGTATGCAAACTGTAGAGGGTCCAGTGAGTCGGGTAGTGCAGAGCAGATGAAGTCCCTGACCAGCTTCTCGAAGCATTTGCTTACGATGGGGGTCAGGGCTACAGGTCGCCAGTCGTTCAATGAGGAGATGGTGGAGGATTTGGGTACAGGGACGATGGTGGCCATTTTGAAGCAGGCTGGGACTACAGACAGAGAGAGGGAAAGGTTGAAGATGTGCGTGAACACTCCAGCCAGCTGAGCCGCGCATGACCTGAGGACGCGGCCGGGAATCCCGTCCGGACCAGTAGCTTTGCGTGCGTTCACCTTCCTGAAGCACTTCCGCACATCCTCCTCAGACACAGTGTGCGCACTGACGTCATCCGCGGTGCGCACACTGTCCGGTCTCATGGTGTTCGCTGTGTCGAATCTAGCGTAGAATACGTTTAGATCCTCACACAGAGAGGCCGTGGTCTGCGGTGTGCTGGTTTTCCCTCTAAAGTCTGTGATCGTGTTTAGTCCCTGCCACATACTCCGAGGGTTGTCAAACTGTTGCTCCACCCTGTCCCTGTACTCACGTTTGGCTGCTTTGATCGTCTTCCGGAGTTGGTAATGTGCGTGTTTGTAGTCCGATGTGTTCGCGGAGGCAAAGGCGGTGTTCCGTGCCGCGCGAACATCTCCGTTAATCCAATCCACTAGCAACATGAAAGCCTTTTTGTAGGATAATAACAAGAAAGCCCTGAGTAACGAATCTATGCAATTAACACATTTTCTTGTTTCTCTCATAACCTCATGCCCGATGAAACATTGTCACTACAGAATATTCTGTTCACCTACCCAAAGCAAAAACATTGATATAAACAGCAACAAAAGCTGATCATTCAGACGTGGGTGCATGAAACTGGTGCTCAAATACAAGAGGACGCTCAGTATCAGATTAAGCAGCAGACTGCTTGTGATATAACTCTGACTGTCACTCTTCAAAGTCCCCAAAACAAGAAATTCAGGTGCTGGATGATTGTGGATGAGCAAGCCAAAATGTCAGTGGAGCTGTGGGTCAGGGTGTCAGGTTTGTTTAACTGTTAACCCTGCAGTAGACTCTGACATACTGAAAGTAAAAGAAAAGATAATAACAAATGTTTTGTAGCACTGAAAGGGAGAGAAAGAGGCTTCATCGTGGATCAAGAACCTGAACCTCTAAGTACAGATTTATTCTTATTCATATACAATAAAAAAAAAGGTTTGTTTTGCATAGGTGAATTTATAATCCTCATTTACATATTTCAGATAATCCAGCAAGATCTATATATTATTTTGAAGTTGTTGTTTTTTTCTAAAACCACCATTTGGGCATTGTAAACATTGCTTTTACCAGCTCAGACACCTGTGAGCATCATCCCAAGTACAGCAAAAGACAACCAGTGTATTTCACTTTTATTTATTTATTTTTTGGCAGAAATCTGTTTAAATTATTTTTCATACTTCGCTTAAAGAGACCCAATTAAAGAGAGCTAGTTAGAAGTGGTCCGATTATAATAGTGATGATAAAACCTAGTAAAGCTGAAATAGACCAAGACACTATATCAGCATTGCTTATTTTCTAACTCTTATTCTTTAAGATTAGATGTGGTGTTAAAGAACATGTCTCATCATTGCAGAACATTATTTCAACATTTAAAAAGTACCTAATCTCTATTTTCAGACCTCAAAGGACACAATACATGCAATCATATCAATAATATGAATGCATGTGTTTTTTATTTATTTATTTTTGTAGGAATTCAGTTACTTAATGACCCATCTAACGCAATTACTTCCATCAATGTAGGTCTTCAAAGAACGTAAACTGCTAACCTGCTTTTAAAGTGAATAAATATGTCTATTTGTCTATTTGTTTAGGTGATGAATGTAGATGATGTGATGCATGCAGACAATAATCTCTCTGCAGTCTAAGACACACTGTGGGTTCAAGAGTGCGAATCCACACAATACACCTGTGTCAAACACAAAAAGCATGCTGTACAAAACAAAAGAAAACCTTTGCCATGTGTTTAATATCACTACAGGGAGTGCAGAATTATTAGGCAAATGAGTATTTTGTCCACATCATCCTCTTCATGCATGTTGTCTTACTCCAAGCTGTATAGACTCGAAAGCCTACAACCAATTAAGCATATTAGGTGATGTGCATCTCTGTAATGAGAAGGGGTGTGGTCTAATGACATCAACACCCTATATCAGGTGTGGATAATTATTAGGCAACGTCCTTTCCTTTGGCAAAATGGGTCAAAAGAAGGACTTGACAGGCTCAGAAAAGTCAAAAATAGTGAGATATCTTGCAGAGGGATGCAGCAGTCTCAAAATTGCAAAGCTTCTGAAGCGTGATCATTGAACAATCAAGCGCTTCATTCAAAATAGTCAACAGGGTCGCAAGAAGCGTGTGGAAAAACCAAGGCGCAAAATAACTGCCCATGAACTGAGAAAAGTCAAGCGTGCAGCTGCCAAGATGCCACTTGCCACCAGTTTGGCCATATTTCAGAGCTGCAACATCACTGGAGTGCCCAAAAGCACAAGGTGTGCAATACTCAGAGACATGGCCAAGGTAAGAAATGCTGAAAGACGACCACCACTGAACAAGAAACACAAGCTGAAACGTCAAGACTGGGCCAAGAAATATCTCAAGACTGGTTTTTCTAAGGTTTTATGGACTGATGAAATGAGAGTGAGTCTTGATGGGTCAGATGGATGGGCCCGTGGCTGGATTGGTAAAGGGCAGAGAGCTCCAGTCCGACTCAGACGCCAGCAAGGTGGAGGTGGAGTACTGGTTTGGGCTGGTATCATCAAAGATGAGCTTGTGGGGCCTTTTCGGGTTGAGGATGGAGTCAAGCTCAACTCCCAGTCCTACTGCCAGTTTCTGGAAGACACCTTCTTCAAGCAGTGGTACAGGAAGAAGTCTGCATCCTTCAAGAAAAACATGATTTTCATGCAGGACAATGCTCCATCACACGCGTCCGAGTACTCCACGGCGTGGCTGGCAAGAAAGGGTATAAAAGAAGAAAAACTAATGACATGGCCTCCTTGTTCACCTGATCTGAACCCCATTGAGAACCTGTGGTCCATCATCAAATGTGAGATTTATAAGGAGGGAAAACAGTACACCTCTCTGAACAGTGTCTGGGAGGCTGTGGTTGCTGCTGCACGCAATGTTGATGGTGAACAGATCAAAACACTGACAGAATCCATGGATGGCAGGCTTTTGAGTGTCCTTGCAAAGAAAGGTGGCTATATTGGTCGCTGATTTGTTTTTGTTTTGTTTTTGAATGTCAGAAATGTATATTTGTGAATGTGGAGATGTTATATTGGTTTCACTGGTAAAAATAAATAATTGAAATGGGTATATATTTGTGTTATGGTTAAGTTGCCTAATAATTGTGCACAGTAATAGTCACCTGCACACACAGATATCCCCCTAAAATAGCTAAAACTAAAAACAAACTAAAAACTACTTCCAAAAACATTCAGCTTTGATATTAATGAGTTTTTTGGGTTCATTGAGAACATCGTTGTTGTTCAATAATAAAATTATTCCTCAAAAATACAACTTGCCTAATAATTTTGCACTCCCTTTATATATCACTATATTCTCAGCATTGATGTGTTTGATATATTAAAAAAGATCTGCTTCCTTTTGAGATTGAAGTTTTAATCCAGTGATTTTTCTTCTGTGTATTTCCTAAACATGTAAATGTAATTTAAGGTTTAAAATTTAAGGTGCAAAAGTGTGTTTAAATCTAAAATACACAGATGATAAGATTACAAACATGGTTCAGATGGATGATAATTGTGCTTTAGGTCAGAGTCATACTCTGACATGGATGGTCGCTATTAACTTGAGAGATTTGGTGATGACACCTGGTTCGCAGTATAGGAAGTGACAGTGGCAATTGCAAATTTTGGTTTCCTCTGGACAAAGAGATTTTCTGCCTACCCATGTCTAACTGACTTAACAAAAACAGCATATAGGAAATGCACTGGTCTACAAGCAAAAAGGGGAAAACTACAGACAATGACTAGAATTCATTACAAAAAGACCTCCCCACCCCCAAATGCTGTTTGTCAAGTCTCATGCTTTAGTTCTTTTCTTGGGCCTCTTCTTCAAAGCAGGCTCCACCCTGGACCACCTCTTCTGCCCAGGTTAATTAACAGGCAGCAGCTACAGTGTTATCTGATGTGGAAACCGTGTGCAGTGGTGAGAAATAAGAGTTTGATGATCAAACTGCACTGAATGAGGTTAATACTTTATATAATGGAATAATATACTGAAGATATCATTTTTTAAAAAATGATAGGAAAGTGGACAAATTGGTGGAAAGTGGAAACATGGGGAACTGAATTAGATTCTAAATGTGAAAAAAAAATCACTAATAAAAGTCGGCATGCACTGCAGATGAGTAATACAGTTAGAACGGCAGTAATGTCATGGGTTATGTGGTGGGGCAAGAACGAGAAGCTGATACTGCAATATTAAAATATATGTGCATGCATAGATTGTCTGGGCAAAAAGGAAATCAATGTGTGGGGTATGGTTCAGCAGCCAAGTCGGCATCGTCACACCTGAATATTATTCAGGCTTGTCTCTGAGGATTTGCTTAGGGGCAATGAAAACAACACCAGTATATGCTTGAGGCATTAGAAATGCCACTGTGGCTCCGTAGGGAACAACAAACGGTCAGGTAAAGAAAGCTATCCAGCAAAAAGGTAGGTTTGTTGAAAAAAGTATCAGTTAAAAAAGGACGCAGCTAGCAGAACAAATCAAATTTAACTTTGTCCTACAGTATTATAACAGCCAGTCTGGAGCAAGTCTGGATGTTATAAAAACCCTTGGGTGATTATTAGAAAAGAAAAGAAAAGCTAGTAAAAAATCCACTGAGTTCATTTGTAGGGGCTGAGCTCTTAAATGATGAGCAGTGAGAAATCACCAAGATTTAATATATCAACTACTGTGTACTACCACACAAGAATCCCTTGAAATGGGACAGTAGACAAGCTCCAAACAGGTCAGTCAGCATAGGAAATACACATGTTAATGTTAAACAATGGCAAGGGTATTTAGGTAGTGCAACAAAAGAAAGACACCCGGAATAAGAAATTTTTGCAACTTTCAGCTGGGCAGTAGGATCAGTGATAAGAAAATGAGGCAAGAAGTGAGATAAGAAAAAGAAGAAAGTTGAAGAGATGTAAGTAGATGTTTTTAAACCAGCACATTCAACACATTCAACCTCTAAAACTAATTTTTATGTTTAGGAATGCAAGTAAAAAACTTAATCAAAGATAATAATGTGCTTTTTAAACAATATTTTTTTAAAAAATTCATTGATAGCAACAGTAATTATATTTTAACAATAAGAACAACAATTTGGTTAAAGAGCCTGGGCATATTGGTGGATTAACCATTACAGAAGCATAACACATAAAACACAGTACTGAGCTGTTCCAACATGTAAACGATACATTTTGTGGTGGTCAAATAACTTGTTAATCACTGTATGCTTTATATGTTAAGTTCCAGAATTATCTGGCTGTACAATCTCAAGTTCAAAAACACTGAAAACTGAATTTTTTAGATATTTTAAAATATTTAGATTTAGGCAAATCAGTTCCATGTTTGGCCACTCCTATGCAAATTGTAGTACTTGTTAAATTGAATTAATTGCTCTGCAAACCAGGTGGAGTAACTGGGAAGAAACTGAAGCACATGTACACAAACAAAACACTGGATTGATAACACATAAAAAGCACAACAAGCACAACAAGTCTAACTGAATCGTTTAGCAGAGTCGCATGTTCATGCAAGTGATGGAGTACAAGAAACTGACCATTCAGCAATTTGTGCCATGAATGTTAATTAAATTTGTATAGAGTGCAATGTTAGATGCAATCTAAAGCTCTGTCCCTTCTTTCTCGCACTTACACACAGACATGCATCCACAGCAGGTAAGAAATTCCTGGAGCCGGTCCTGGTGCTGCCCTATTTACATTTTAAATACTTGCAGCCAGCCCACTACTGTGTTCACAGTGCAACGCAGCACAACTAATCTACACACCTAAGGCTAAAGCCAGGAGTCTGCGGGGGTTGAGGAGATGGTAAAGACAAACACTGACAAGAAAGGTGGCATGAATACACATGAGGAGCCTCACTGGAATTGGCTAAAGGCACTTATTCCATACAATGTTAAGTAGAAGCAAATATCTTTATCAGATTCTGAAGACGTACGATTATTTTAATGTCAAACATGCAATGAATGCAAGAAGTGAAGATGGATAGAGTACCTTTTCTGCCAATTGCCTGAAAGCCACTAAAGTACAGATGAAATTTAAGAGCAGACATGAAGATGTTTTAAAATGTTACTGAACTAGAACTACATAAAATGTACTTTTCAGTCAAATTTGTAATGATGTGTGTGGTGTGTGGTCTCTCACACTCTATTCATCCAAGTGGAGCCTTCCTGAGATCAAAAATCACCATTTCCAGATGGACCTTGCCAAAATGGCACTGCCACACTGTACAACCTAGGGAAGACAAAATCCAACTCATATGCAATCTTATGGAAAAACAAGATTCAGTTTCAAATGAATGTCAGAGTAGCTTTATTGGCCAAAAGAACTATGTTCTCAAGCTTTTGAAACCAACCTACCCATATGGAAAAGGTATATATAAATCTTACAAAGTTTGTATCTGTCTTGTGTGAAACTTGTATGATAGCATACAAGAGTGAAAACAGATGTAAGATCCCTTGAAAAATTATATAAATGAAACGTGTATGTTTTGGATACTTACTAAAACAATATATAAAAGTAATGAGAAAGTGGCCACTTTCATGAGTAAATCATATAAGCCTGATATGATTCACTATATGAAGTAGCCCACATCTTATGCAAGTCTTTTATAAGTTTTTACTATTTCTTTTCCATATGGGTAAACTTCCTTGTAGTATCCAGATCTGACAGTTTCAGTTCCTTCTATAGATTATTCAGGCCAAAAAAATAAATAAATATGGCGGCGTATTTAAAAGCTTCTTTGCCTGTTTCACTTTGTGATTTCTGCATCACCATAGTGATCATCTTTCAAAATCTACATTTTAGTGAACCCTTTCTGTGGATGTCCACATGTTTTTAGACTTTAAACTAAGACAATGGATGCAAATCTAAAGGAAAAGAAATTGTCCACACACCTAGAGCTGCACTTTTTAACAAGTGGGTGTTTGTATGCATTATTTGCAGTGTTAACTATACAAACCAAAGTGTAAAATGTACCCATTCTACTGTAAACCCCCCACACAAGCAACCACATTCACACATTGACCAATTAGCTGATAAGCTTCAGACCAAAGCCTTGAACCCCGGTGAACTCAGGCACCAGTGAGTCTGCTCAGAACTTGGAGTGCACAGATCTTTGGTGTGTCCCCTGGTGTGTGCATCCACACACCAGGGGACAAATGCTCTTGTCCCCTGGTGTGTGGATGCAATGGGGGAGTTTTGGAGGTTTAAAAAAAAGTCCTCCAGAGAGGGTGTCCTCCAGCTGTGGGGGGTTAGGGTAGAGTCACTGGGATTGTGTGTGTGTGTGTGTGTGTGTGTGTGGGGGGGGGGGGGGGGGGGGTCTCTGTGTGTGTGGAACAAAAGGCCTTGATCCCTGAAATCCTGCAAAAGGCAGGAGAGGAGGTGTTAGAAGTGATACAGTATAGAAACAAGTTGACCTGGGCTTCTGGAGCCTTTTTCTCCTCTCATGTCAACACCCTGTCTACACATATCCACTTCAATAACTAAGTAGCACTTACACTACTGTCTACCCTGGACAACCTAAAACTGATTTGTAGTCTTCTGA
Source organism: Aulonocara sp. 'chitande type north' Nkhata Bay (assembly GCF_057382095.1). Classification (NCBI taxonomy): domain Eukaryota; kingdom Metazoa; phylum Chordata; class Actinopteri; order Cichliformes; family Cichlidae; genus Aulonocara; species Aulonocara sp. 'chitande type north' Nkhata Bay. Next base: position 6,248,521 of record NC_141358.1, read on the forward strand.
GTGGAAAAAAATATAATAAAAAAATAAACTGACAACGTGTATTTTTATGCAGCATAAACGTAAGGTTGGTCAGTTAATGAAGCAAAAATGGGGCCCTGCTGCTCTCTTAACCCGAAAGCACTTGACAAATAACCTTGAAAATGAACTTTTCAGTGTGAACAAAAACAAGCCAAAACGCGTTGAGGAAAAAAAAACTACAAGTACCTTCTTCTTATGGCCCCTAACACATTTGCTCCTGTTAACACTTCACTTTGAAATTGACCCTGGCACGACGTAAGGAGGAGCAGGCGGGGAAGACGAGAAAAGGAGGAGGTGTTTCGCGGGGAGGGACGGCGAGAGGCGTCCAGGGTCGTCCGTGGACTGTTTCCTGAAGGGAGGTGTCGTTAATCGATGTCCACATCTCAACTGCACACCGGAGAACAGGACTCCCAGAGGTTAAACGGACGCAATGGACTAAAACACTCGCAGCGTGAAAGCAATCTATGATCTGTGAAACCCTCCAGTAAGATACCAGTAAGAGTACGTGGTTTTCATTGATACTCATCTTAGGTCACTAGGCGCTCAGGTAAGAAAGATAATGGCTTCCATCATTGTTTTGGGTTGTGATGTGGAGTTACTGTTCGGCGTTCGTTCAGGGTTTTTTTTTTTTGGGGGGGGGGGGGGGTTTGGGTTTTTTTTTGGTGACTAAGAAGGCGTCAGTGGTATGTGTTTTTTTTTTTTTTTAAGTAATCAATAAGCGTTGGTAGAAAACAAAAACACGGGTAAATAAAACCCCCAAAAACAAACAGGCCACGACGCAGCGCAAATTGAGCCATATACTAGGTAATGACTTTGAAATTGTTCAGATTTCTTTTCTTTCTTTCTTTTTGTCCTTTAAATAATGTAGCTAACAATTTCTCTATTTTAATAAAAACAAAAATAATATTCATCACGGGCCACTATGACCCAGGCCAATTTTACAGACTTTTTGTTGATTGCATTTTTATTAGGCGACCTGTAAATTTACGGAAGTGTGATGCACTCATTTGAGTTAAAACAAAGTGGTTTTTTTTTTTGTTGTTCTTCTTTCAATTAACGGGACTATATCTAAATTTTAAACATAACGTTTTATGAAACTTTCAATAATTAAAAGGTGTTATTTCACAGATGCATAGGACCTGCTTAGTTTAATCCAGTTTTATTTTGGTTTAGCTTTGACGCATTAGGAGATTTTAGTGTTTGTAATGTAACTGTATCGTACCTGTGCTGACCCCCTCGCTTCAGTGTAGGAGGGGTCAGGCCTGTTAGCTGCAGGTGAGAGCTTCTAGCAATGTTTTGGGCTCGCTTTAATTTTATAATTGATAATCAACATTTTATCACGTGAATACGCTGCGCTTCTGCTGAAAACACAATAATTTTACATTTAAATAACACTCGCTCAGATGAGTAGTAGAGACATGCTTTAATTTCCAGGTTAGCCTTTCCTTAATTAAGGAGGAGGTGGTGTGGAGTTATTTGCTACTAACAGCATTTGGTAATTCAGGATTAAAGTTGTTGTAGTTGTTGCTTTTACATGTTTCAGCCACAGTAATCTCAGTAATGTAGTTTACTTGTGATAAAGGCATTGGGATAAGATTTACCGGTCATATTTTATTTAACAGTTTAAATAATTAAATCTCAAATAATCTTCAGTTTTCCTGGGATCTGGAATTGTTCTCTCCCCCCACTGTTCTTCCTTTAGGTCTTATCTCCTCCTCCTTCCTTGCATCTCTGGTGTGATCCACAGGTATGGTTCAGAGGGACGAGGTCATGCTGTCTGCTCTGGGAGAGCTCCAGGAGGCCACAGAGAGCCCTGGCCTAGATGCAGTGACCAAAGTGGCCCAGAAGGTGGAGCAAGTCCTCGCTGCCTTTCAGCTGCCCAAGACCACCTGTCAGGATTTCCCTGAGTGGGCAGGAGTTGACGATGCCGCTCATGGTTTGTACCCAGCTGATGCACCCAGGGGCCTCCTGCCTCTAAACTGTGATGGAGAAGGCAACTTACTGTTTGATGCAATCAGCTTGCTGTTAGTGGGCAACACTGGACTGAGCTTGGAGCTACAGGTAAGCAGGATCGTGTGCGCTAATGGTCTAAATCTACTGCCTTGGTTCAAAAAGGTTACCCCTGGTTTTTGTGGAAGGGAAAACATTTAAGAACTACAGTCATTTCTATACACAGCCTCATTTCATTCATTTAATTTAATTAGCAAAGCTATGTAATGTTAAATATAAGGATTGTCTTTAATCACTGGATAAAAATAATTTGCTGTGACTTCCTGAAGTCTAGAACACATGGACCACCAAGTGCTGGAGTTCCTCCCTTGAGATGTGCTGCTAGGCCTTTTTTGTGGGTTTATCTGTCTTTTGTTTTATCTTCCATCACTGAAACACATGTTCTGTGACCTGGTGACTGACTTGACCGGTGGAAAAATATCTAATTTCTTCCTTTCCTTGATACACTTTTGTGTTACTTTTGGAATTTTTTGGGGGGGTCATCATTTTTTTGCACTTTGAAGCACTCTGATCAGCTTCACTTCAGAGGTGATCCTGTAGGGACTCTGTTACACTAGCAGCTGTACACTCCCAGGCCATAACGCTGCCACTGTGTCTGACATATAATGGGAGGTTGTTTTTTTTTTCCCATCATATTGATACACGTTCATCTCAACTAGGTGCAGGGTTTGATAGATTGTTTTAGTCTAATATGGCCCCTTTGTTCTTCAGTGTAACCAGTGCTTTGCACCTCACTGTAAACCTTTCATATTGACATTAATGTATCTCTTTTATATACTTTTAAAATGATGTGGCAAGCTCCTTAAGAGTGTTCTTGATTTCATTAGAAATGCTCAACCTGGTTTTTCTTAACACTCAAATAATTCTCTCATTTTGTACTTTTAGTTGCCTTCTGTGATCTTTGGGATATTTTTTTTGTGTGTGTGTTGCAGAGCTGACTGGTGTGCTTGTTCACTTGCCCTGACATGTCTTTGGATGTCGAATTTAAAATTAGAGTGAAAATCTGTAAAATGTAATTTAACACTTTGAATCAATTTTCAGTTATTATGTCCCCTCAATTGAAATAACAATTAAAAAGACATTACCTGGCCATGGAACTGCTTGTCAGTCAAGTGTCCAATCAATTTTGAGCCTTTAAAAATGGGGGACTATATATATTAAAATGGCTGTAATTCCTAGAAATGTCCTCCAATTTTTCTTATAAAACCACTTGAAATTGTGCACTTCAGTCATATATTGAATGCATGATTTAAAATCATCAACATTATTAGCGAATAGGGATCAGGTTATTCCATCTCAAATCATCATGTTTTTAGAACATCTCTGTTAAAACAACCTCCAATTTGCCAGAAATTTTGTATTTAAAAATTTGACATATACAATGATATGTCAACTACATTTCTAGATATATTTTTTAAAAGACCTGTCCACCTACTCTCAGGCCTCTTTCTTTTCAGATTGAAATATGAAGCAATGAGCATGGGTATCTCAAAAAAGTTTGAAGATAAAAACCTACAATTTTACTGATCTTTTTTTTTTTTTAAAAAATTGCAAATGGCATTCCCCCCCCCCCCCACTAATCATGTTTTCCACTTGCACCTGCAAAGGTGTCAGCATTGCATCAATGTCAGCACAACATTTTCAGATCTTTTGTACTCTCAAACTTTAGTCTCGTCTGCATTTAGCAACTAATTTTCATTGTGAAATCATTTCAATATATGATGCTGTCAGAACAAATCGACTGTGAATGCAGTCTGTATTTAAAAGACCACTTCTTAAATTCTTAAACATCCTGGAGTAAGAACCACAATCATCCTCACTCAGAAATGCTCTCAATCATCTCAATCATATGATGCCAACTGTGAAAAGAATATTTAATCTGTGCAGCAGGAGGAATGACTGTTAATCAGTGTCTCTTGTGCTTCAGTGTAAGGGTATTGACTGCTAGCAGTCCTAATGTCCACGCAGTGAGAGAACTCTAAAGAAGTATAGCTTTTATTCCAAACTGAGGATGAGTTCATGTGGCATGGATCATATCAGAAGCTTCATAAGAAACGAGTGGTCCTTAAATGTCTTGTCATTTTTTTTTAAAGGATATAAGCTAAGCAGTTTGGGGTTTCGGTTAAGGTTCAGAGTGAGTGACCAGGATATGTATGGGGCGCCGTTTGTAAAGTGAAACATGCTGAAATTAACGGCAACATTTTTCCACATTTAGCTCAAAACCTTACAAAAACATGTTTTTTCGAGTAATTTTTTACAACATTTAGTAAAATATTTGTAACTTTTCATCAAATGTTAAATATTAAATCTAAATGTTAAATGTTAAACCTAAATGTTTAGGCTAATATGCAAATTTATTGTACGAATCACCGGAAATACCAAAATAAAAGCTTCCCGAAAACCTCCGGTGCAAAATTGTGTCTGTTCTCCTCCTCACTTCTCCCCGCCATGTGCTGCTTCACTTCTTGCCTACGAGCATGTCCAGCGATTTTGCTGGACATGTGCTGCAGCGATTGTGAAGTGGAGACTGCAGCTGCTAAGAGTGCACTACTGCTGAACCTTTGGATGGCCGACGAAACGGATCTTCCGATGTTTTCAGCTAAATCGCCGGACGTGCTTTCTCATGGTCCGTGCCAATGACTGTATAAATGTATAAATGACTTTTATACAGTCATTGATCCGTGCCGGGTTATGGCTGAATTCCAGTGGAATGACGGTCTCGCCATAATAGACGTTCCAGCCCTAAACATAACCTTATCCCTAACTATAACCTTATTCTTAACCTTTACTAGCAGTTAAATGACGTAAAATAGTGTTTCCCAAAACGATTTTTAGAAAATGAACAAACGTGTAGATTGAGTCCAAACGGTTCTCATGTGCTCTCCTTTTTCCGATGCCGTAATTTAGGAACGTGTTGGGTACCCGAAAGCATAAAATGTTGACAATTTGTCACCTAGCGAAAATTATTATGCTTTGGGAGTGAGAACGTGTCTGACCACTACCGGCACACTTTTGCACCGGTGGTTTTCGGAAAGCTTTTATTTTGGTATTTCCGCTGATCCGTGCAATAAATTTGCATGTTAGCCTAAACATTTAGGCCGATGGCACGATATGGCAGCCTCGCTTCTGTCAGTCTGCCCCAGGGCAGCTGTGGCTACAACCGTAGCTTGCCTCCACCAGTGTGTGAATGTGAGAGTGAATGAATAGTGGCATTGTAAAGCGCTTTGGGTGCCTTGAAAAGCGCTATATAAATCCAATCCATTATTATTATTATTATTATTATTATTAACATTTAGCATTTAGATTTAGATTTAAATATAATATTTACATTTAACATTTAACATTTAGATTTAACATTTAACATTTAGATTGAATATTTAACATTTAAAATCCTGTTTTAAATATGAAAAGTTACAAATATTTTACTAAATGTTGTAAAAAATGACTTGTTTTGAGCTAAATGTGGAAAAATGTTGCCGTTAATTTCAGCATATTTCACTTTACAAACGGCGCCCCATAGATATGTGACCAAACCTTAAGGCTTGCTTCATGCAAAAAAAGGGAAGTTCTCTAATATCAGGATTAACAAATCAAATCTCCGTTAGCAAGTTGACGCCATGCAGGGTCTTTTAGGTGGGGATCATACTTCTCATTCATACATTCATTTTCATTTTGTCATCAGACAGTTAGAGCAATGGTCTATGTGGATGTCTGCGTGCCTGCCTATTTTTTGTGATTGCACAGACTCGTCAGTGGAGAATTTACATAACAGTCTACCAACTATGCATGAACCCAGGACTTCAAAGAAGTATAACGTGAATGACTGGTTGGTTGCTGGGTCGCCAGCTAACAATGTCCGTAACTGTGTATAATACAGGCTTTAGAAGCCTTTTGGTATTTCTGAGCCAAGCAGTACATTTATTCTTGTAAAGAATAGACCAGATTGTTGATTTGGTCACTCCTTTTATTTTCCTTCAGCCCAAAACTAGCCTCTCTCACTTGTACTGACATGTCTTTTGTGTGTCATATTTAAAATTACAGTCAAAATGAAAAATACTTCCAAAATTATATCTGCCATTTGTCATGAAATAACAAGCAAAAAAACTCACATGGCCATCGAAGTACTTGTCAGTTCATTATCCAAATAGTTTTGAGCCTGTGAAAATGGGGACTACGTATAAAAATTGCAATTCATCAGCAGTTAATGCAAAATGGCCCCATGAATTAAAGTTGAAAGTCTACACTTGAATTTTAAAATTGGTGAACAGAAGCACAACAACAAAAATTTTCTTTGTCCCTGTTGTTGTCCCTCACAGGTACGAACCACAGTGGAAATGGCGCTGTGGAAGAGATACTACTTGTCTGGGATGATAGATTCTAAAATGATGCTGCAGGCTGTTCGCTTCAGTCTGTGTGCTGAAGAGTCTGAGGACATGGTAAAACTGCCTGGAACAGTATTGGAGGCCATCTTTGATGCAGATGTTAAAGCTTCCTGCTTCCCTGGCACCTATGCTAACATGTGGCATGTGTACGCCCTGTCATCAGTTCTTCAGTTCAACATCTACTCAATCTACCCCATGTTCAATCTGAAAATCAGGCCCTATTATAACAGAATCATACGCCCGAGGACCTGCCCCAAAGACTTTGAGCCCCAAACCATCCACATTATGTGGTCTGGTGAGTTGCAGTCCGAATCATCATTCAGACCCAATCATTTTGTGGCATTAGTCCGCACAAATGACCTTACATTTGAAAGCCCTAACAACACACAGAGTGTGTCAGCCATTAAGAGTGACGAGCAAATTCAGGACCCCCAGCTTTCTTATCCCAGTCTGAAAGACAAGTACAACATCACCAAGAGAACCTTCTATCGTTGGAAGAGGCAGACGCAGGAACACTGCAAAAAGTCAGCCGCCAGGTATGAGGCTAAACATTTCTTGCAAGCTTGCTACTTATCAGGCAAGCTCATCCCTTTGCACCTGTTTAAACAGTTCTTCCCCGAGATCTCTAGGTCATCTTATTACAACTGGAAGCATGAGCTCATGAAATCTGGAGGAAAATTCTCCACCACCTCTTCCACTGGGGAGACGAGTTCAGGAGATAGCACAGAGCAGGAAGCCTGGTCATCACCTGATGCAAAGCAGGATGAGCTGGATCCTAATGATAGCGTTGCCGGTATGTTTGGCCTCAACCTTGGCAAGCTGGATGCAGAACGTGCTCACAATGTTGCACATATGCAGGAAGCTAAGCGCTGCCTGCAAAATTGCATTGCCATGAACGCATCCTTGCCCTTCAGAATCTTTAAAAGAAATTTTCCAGGAATCTCAAGATCAACCTACTACAACTGGAGAAGAGAAGCCATGCTGTTCAACAGAGGGTACAAAGGCAGCACTGGCAGCAGTGAGGATAGCTCAGACAAGAGTCAAAGCCCCAAAAGTCTGTCACCAGAGCTGCGCAATGTCAGCCAGCCTGTTTTGGCAAGGATGAGGATCTACAGACAAAAACACAGAAGCTACAGGCTTGCATATATGAGCAAAAAACAGCTCAGAGAAGCTGCAAAGTTGCACGTCCAGAAGGCCAAATGGTCCCTGGCAAAGTTTAAGATGAAATTCCCCTCCATGTCAACTTGCCTCTACTGGCTGTGGCGTAGTAGCCAGAACCACAAAAAGAAAATGGTCACCCAGAACACAGAGGCCAATGTCCTCAAGACGCTGGAGAGCACAGGTACAGAAAACCAGACCACTGAAAGCAGGGTGGAGAGTCAGCATGTAGCCCCATTTGTTGAGACCCCTAAATTTCTAGAAAGGCCCACCATGCCCCCCTTTGTCCCCACCCACATCCTTCACAGAAAGGCACCTGTAGGTGAGTCGATGTTTCCGATGGATGTTGTGACTCTGGCCAACTTTAAGGCAAAGGCCAAGCTCTTCCTACAGCAGCGCTTTGAGGAGAAATCCTTCCCCACATTTAAAGAATTCAGGTCCTACTTCCCGTTCACCCCTCGCTCGACCTACTACATGTGGAAGCGAGCCTTGCATCACGGGGTGTCACTAATTCACGCTTAAAAGCTTTTGTGCCACTTAAAAATTGGCATTCAGGAGCAAAATGAAAGCTCTGCTAGTCTATGTCACGTTCATACCGCAGCGTTTTGTTCTAAACAAACTACCTACACATTGTTGCCTTATGTTCTAATGTTCTAAAAGATTGTATACATGGGCTTAGCATTTAAATGCATTCTGTCCTTTCCTCCCCCCAGTACCACCCCAGTAGGTCATTCCTCCCTCCTGGACATTTGCACATGCACATGTGTGAAAAGAAACTGAGCTGTGGGTCCATTCAAACCATGCATGTTACCCTCCAGGCAAAAGGCAGTTCAAAGCTTTTGTTTTGTGTCATTTTGTTTGAACCTGCATCTCCTACATTCTCCTTTAATCCCCATCCCCACTATATAATTCGGGTGTCCTTATTTTTCTTTAACTTTTTTATTTTCTTTAATTCTTAATGCTTAAGTGTAAGTTTTTCGTTGTAATTGGCCTGGGGATTTAATGATTTTTTAAAAAAAAATTTAAAATTTTTTTATTTCTTTGAATGTAAACAACAGTGTTAGTTTTCAGATAAGATTACTTTTCGTTATAAAAAAACAGGGTTGCATTTTCCTTTCAGGTTGTTGTTGTTGTTGTTGTGTATTTTTATTTTTATTTTTTTGTACTACAAATTAGCGAGCGAATTGGTGAGCTGACAATTTAGGTAGTTTTTAAATGATCTTAAGATTTTGACATGCTGGCTTGACTTTTGTTTAGGAACTTAGTAGTTAATAGTACCAGTACACTGTTGGATGTATTACTTGAGTCATTACACCATCTAGTTCCATCTCCCAGCATGTCAGTTACTGCCATGTTATCAATAGGCCAGTGATACTGCAGAAACATCCACATGGTGTCCTTTTCACCTCGTGCCTCCATGCATCATTTGAGGCAGGAGTTACAGTGGTGTAAATCAGCACTGGTTTGTCAACCAGAAGACCTTGACTCCTTTTCCACTCCATTTAACTACTGGGTTAGATTTAGAGGAAATGATCTTGACATTCTTGGATTAAATGGCCACCTTAAAAAGGTTCCTGTATGCTAAAAAATCATGTTTAACAGACCAAATCGGAGGAGGTTTCCATTTAGGGTGACACTTTTCTCTTGACATCTTGTGCATATTTTTGGCACACCAGTGATTTGTGGCAGTATCTGACATCCATAGCAATGAGAATGTGATACACACTCTGAGTATGTACTTCAGAGTATTTTATTATTTTATTGTTGTTGTTTTTTTTGTTTTTAACTGAATCTAATTTTGTGAAAAAAAAAAAAAAGAAAAAAAAACCAAACAAGCTAAAAATTGAATGTATGAAGACGTGCCGTTGTGCACACAATTTTAGAACTACCTACATCAGTAAAATATCTGTGAAGATTTCTTTTCATAAGCTACTCTTTTGTATTGTGCACCCTATGGATTCCCCATAATAAATTTAGTCTAAATTTGACCTGAGCATTTGTTTTTTGTTACGTCTGAAAAGTGTACAGTTAAGAATGCTGGCATGTTTTGTTTTTCTTCTCAGCACAGGTTTTGCTTCTTTTAACTGCATATGAACCTAAGAAGTGCAGTGCTTTATGTCAGCTCATGAACACGGGTTACCTGGTGCAAAGCATTAAAACCACCCCTTGTTTACTGCAAACATATGGAAGATTGGGGAAATAGTTGAATACCTCTACTTTTTCTAAATAACTTGGTCATCCTTCCAAGTTTTTGGATGGATACCAACAACCCCTTTCTGAGCATATCTAATCTTGTACTCCATCAACTGAATCCTGATTTGATTGTCTGGTAGAATGAATTGGACCACTTAACAGGTGAAATTGTTCATTCCATAGTGCGTCATGACCCAGAGGAAGTGAGGCATAGGCAGTATATTCATATTAACAAATTCCATGCTGTGCAAAACATAAGCAAGGCAAAAATAAAGAACAAAATCCCTTTATATAACCGCAGACGAGCAGGTCAAACCGAGCCAGTGGCTAAAGAATAACAATGAGCTTTGAGACTGGTTTTGTGGTTTCTGCTTGCCGCCTCCTCTCTGTTTTAGCTATTGTGCTCATGTTAATGGTCATAAGTGTGAGGGCGAAAGGGGGGAAGGGGGTAATTGTATGCATGCGGATAAAAGTGTTGGAGATCAGACCAAGAGATCCAAGAGTTTGGGGGAGGGATGGAGGTAATGAAAAGGAAGAAGGGCTCTGTGTAGCTTTTTGTGTTTAAAAATCAGCATTTAACCCCTTGTAATGAATAGCTGATGCCACACTGGAATTTTACTACAAGTAGAAATTCACAAGTTATTATAAATAGGTAGTTTCCAGCGCAATGTTTCTTACATACTCTTCAGTGATTTTACTTGCCCTGTGGTTGGACATCAAGTCTGGAAGCAAAACAATTTGTTAACTTAAGAAGGCTTTATAAAAACCGGGGATAGTTGTAACATTTTTGACATTTCTGTCTGTAAATTGGAGCTCTTTTAAGGTAGTGGATTCAAAATGTAATGCAAAGTATTTACATGTCTCTGCTATTAAATAGTGCAGCTATTTTCTCTGCAGCGCAATTACCCATTGCATGGTATGGTCTCAAACACAAAGAGTGAAATGTTACAATTAACCCCATAGTCTGGGTTAGTTGTAACATATCCTGGGGTGAAATGTAACACAATGAAATAAGGGTACTAACAAAACATTAACATGTAATCTTTTTTTATTCAACACACGAATGCACTTAGAGCCATTTATGTAGCTGTGTGTGTGTGTGACAGAATGCAGAAATCTAGCCTTTGAACATATTCCAACCCCCCCAAAAAAGACAAATTATGGAATTTTCTGCAACTGAATATTTCATTCATTTTGGTTGGTCTTCCTTGAGTTTGGCCTCATTGGCTCAGTGGGCATTATAACCTACAACTCTTGCACCAATTTTGAACATAACAATGAAGCTGAAAAAATGTAGTTGTGCACCAGCATCGCAATTCCATTACTTTTTATCATGGCTTACCTTGGTGTGGTTTGCAAAGTGCTTCAGAAAGATGAGGAAACCTGTTTCTTGCACCCATCCTGATTTATTTCCACTACCAGTAAGTCCTACTGGTCCATCTCTGACACAGTGGTCTGCATAATGTATGTATGGGAACACAAACAGTGGAGGAATTGTGTTGCCATGGCATTAACCGCATATACAAAGGTGACCAGTGAACCTCTCTCTGCTGATGTCATATCCACAACTTGTTTAATATAAGTTAAAGTAATAGTGTGGTAAGTTGTAACATCTGCATTATTGTTACAACTAACCCAGACTGTTGCTGTTGCAACTGACCCAGACTCCTATAGCCATGAACTAGCTAACATTAGCACTAAAGACCTACACAGAATATATCCCCATAGGCATACAAATAACACAATTTAAGTTTGATGAGTTTAACTGCAAAGCAGATAATGCTGTTTGAAATAAAGTAGAAAAACTTACTTTTTGGCATACAAATTACTATTTTTTTTCATGTTAAATTGTCTGTGTTTGACAAAATGTGCTGATTTTTCACATGTGATAGCAGAACTGAATTGGGCATGTACAGGATGAATCACATCATTTGAAACTTAGCCCTGATTGGAGAAATTGGAAGTGTTACAACTGACCCACGTTACAACTATCCCCGGTCTCCCCTACATGAAATCTAAACAAAAAACTGTTCTTGCCATTGTTGCTGTTTACAGCCTTAGTGATGTGGGTGATGACGTCTGGGCCTGTGGATTCCAAACCATATTCTGCATCTGTAATAAATGATTCGGAATGCAATGTAGCACTAATCAAAAGCTGGTGAATATAATACATGTGCAATTCAGCTTAAACATAAAAATTTGAAAAGTTTTTCATTTTAAATAGTTATGTGATCGGCATCGTGCAGTCTCAAAGTAACTGACCTTGATATAAGCAAATATTTGATGAAGTCTCTTTCTTTGCCTTTGGGCCTGTTTGCCATCTCTATCTTCATTACTGTATGATGGAGGGAAATCTCGCTGGCACTAAGCTACTCTGCATTGTTTATCTCAAAAATAGCATGAAAATAATGAGGGCTGGCAGGTGGGAGCTGAAGTCTTCAAGGATTAGCATACTGCAGTTGCCTCAGAAAGACAGAGCGATAAAGCAGAGAGGCATCTCAAGGATGCCAGGTTTATCAGTAAACAAAACAGGCCTGTGAGACTCTTTAGGCTTCCAGTTTTCTGCCAATTATTCTCTGACAAGAATGGTGATGCAGACGCAATCTGACATTTGACCCTACAAGAAAGGAAGTAAAGAAAGTGAGTTATTACTGAAAATGTTGCAACCCTGATGACTTTTAGAAATTACCAGATAGTCATTATGATCTCATTTCCTTACTCAAAACTGAGCCGTGCCACACAGGATAATCATGTGTTTTCTGCCACCTTCATTTAACAACAGCTCTGATCTACATCCACCAAAGCATGCATTTAAAACGTTTGCCCACTTGGTGGCAGTGGTTTGCTTCATAAGAAAATTTCCTCGGTTTGGTTCCCTTTGTGAAAAGGTTTCAGGCACACACATTTTGGTTTGGACACAAAAATCAATATGTTACTGCACCGCTCAGGGTGCTCAGTGCAGATTTCTCCTGTGATATCTCCATTAATAAACATAATCCTACAGTGCAGCCAACTAATGCTGAAACCAGATAACATCTGGGAAACAAATTGTTTAATGCCAGATTAAACAGTGCAAGAAGAAAGAAGGAAAACATGGAGAGACAAGAACACCTAAGAGACCCAGTCAGGGATTATTTTTATGCATGAACACTTGATTGGTTGTTTCTATTTCCGGCATGGAAATTCAACCCCCAAAATAAAATAACATTTGAATAAACACTTTGCCTCAAACGTTAGGGCCCCCCAAGAGAGCTAAAGGTAAGATTTTAGATCAGCTAATGGGTCCGGGATTCACTAAATCACAATGGCTCACATCACCCCGGTACATTTTGTTTCCAATCTCCGAAATAAAGATAAAGATTTGAAAGACCACCCGAATGGAGGTAACATCATTAAGTTTATTTTTTTGCAGTATTTTTAATTTAAGTACATATAGCACATCTGTGCCACCTCACCCTCATGTGCGACATTTACATTTGGTCTTTGTTTTATTTTAATGGCAGTATTACCTGTTGAGCTTTGATGGCTTATTTGTGAACTAAGGCTCCCAATTCTAAGTCCTTCACTCCTCAGAAAAAAGATCCAATTTTTGGTCATTTTGAGCTGGCCCAGCATAATTAGAATCAGCACCTTGTCACGTTAGGTGATAAAAAAAAAGTATATCTGAAGTTTACTTTTTTAATGAGCACTAGAACACGCTTTTTTTTTTTAAATTTTCAATACTCGATGGCAGAAAAACCAAAGTGGATTTGCAGAGTTTAAACCAAGATGCTCACAAAGGAACAATGAGGCGTTACATTTGACTTGAAAATGAGGCTGATGTGAGATGAAGTTTTGAAGCGCTCACATCAGGCGAGAAGAAAAAAAGCTTTTTGTGAATTTTCCATGAGTAATGTGCCATTTTTATGCTTAATTATGCATCGTGCTCTGTCTGAGATTTCTCAGATCTTGAGGGCATGGCAAGAAGGACTTAAAAAAAAAAAAAAAATACAAACTTGAGGAGGAAAGCATCAGTTAATACAGTAGGAATTGTATTTACTTACTGCTGCCTCATGGCTTTGATCAATTTCCTCTCATATTTATTTTAGTGATTTACAGCAGTCTTCTAGTTGTTGTTGTTTGTCCAGCACCTCCTGTTTCATTTCCACACACACACACACACACACACACACACACACACACACACACACACACACACACACACACACACACACATCAATTTTTATATTGTTTGTTTGCACTGAATCAATAATCATTCTTTTTTTGGGGCTCTCTGAAAGGAGAGTGAGAGACAGTGAGTCTGTCCATGCAACGACGAATTGTTAGTGCAATGCAGTCAACAACTACTCCATCACAATTTCTCCTAGTGCACTCTCCCACATGTTGACAGATGATAATCAGGGTCAAAGGTCAGATACATAAAGACCTCGATGGGTAATCCCTGTTTGTGTTCAAGTAATCCTTTGTGTATGTTTGCTTTGTGGTCTTGTAACTTCTAACACTTGTTCAGTTTCAACATAAGCTGATAAAAAGCGAGAGGCTTGATACTGCAATGCAACTCCTGAGAGCCAGAGAGCAGAACTGCAAAGTTCAATAAAGTTGGATCTGGAGATAAGAAGGTGAAAGGGAAAATCTTTTTTATCTTCTTGGGCATCCAGCCCTCCATCACAAGTCTTAGTTCCGTTTTGAAAATCAATTTTCAGTTAAAAGTGCAAGGAAAGCAATAATTAGCTATACTACACTTTTCATTAAACTTTTTTTTATATGTTTTGACTAAAACCTCTCCTGGCTACAACTGTCAGTTTCGGCGAGAAAAAAGGTTGTTTTGCTCCCTTGGCAAAATGAGAGATCAATATCACTCTTGGTTCAATATCAGCAGCTCTTGAGGTTAGCATAAAAACTGGAAAAGAAAGAACAACTAGCATAACTGTATTCCAAACCAAAACTGAGACAGCACTTTTCTAGCATAGTTTTAAGATAAATATATTTCATTTCTATAAAACATTGGATGGAATTTGTAACAATCGGGTGGTCAGGTGATAGTTGGCCACAACAATAAAACGAGACAAGAAAGCTGCTTTCAGGTATTCCTTTGCCACGGGAGTCAGCTTTGCATGTTTTCATTTGGAGCTGCACAACAGATGCTCTTCCTTTGTGTCTCTAGCTGGAATCAACAACCTTTTGCAGGTGAAGTGAAAAACCTTATTTTGCTGCAGTGGCATGAGTCAACAGTTGAAATACATGCAGCTTAAGAGTCTACACACCTTTGACTAGGGAAAAATTGTAAAGTCTAAGTCGGAATTTCAGAGTTTGCAGTCAGTTTGAATCTGGAAGACTCCCTCAACTCAAATTTCACATTTAAAAAGGCCAACAACTCCAAGCTAACAATCCAAGATGGTGGCACTGAACATAAACACTAGTAAAACTGTAAAACTTTCAATCTGTACTGTCACTGTTGTGTGTTTGTGACTAATTAAATAAGCCACATGCAGAGCACTGACCAGGCTCTATCCATGAAGGTGCTGCAGTGCTGTTTTAAGTGCAACAAAATAAGTATCATGCTGTATTGCCAGGGATACCTGAATGGCTATTCATTGTTAAGAACAAAAAAACAAATCCCGTTTTTCCTCACTCATTCTGACATATGACTTTCAAGGTATCCAGAATGTGACGTGACCTAAAGTACTGGAGTATTCCAGGTAGGAATATTCCAGATGAGGACAAACCTGGCACACATAGGAAGTGTAAGACTGCAAAGACAGTGGACAGAAACTACTGAGGCTACGTCCACACTAGCCTGGATAGATTTGAAAACTGAGTTTTCGTCTGAAAACGCTCCACGTCCACATTGAAACGGACGAATTAAAGAATTCGAAGAAAAGCCATCTGAAGCATGTACAAAGTGATATTAATAATCTTTAATAGGGCTGTCAAAATTGAGAACAAACAACTGCCCTCCGCTATCTTTGTTTAATTGGTCACATGACTGCATCATATGACTAACGTGCCTCATCGTTTTCCAAAGTCTCCGTTTTCACTGTCCACACTGCGACGCATAAGCACAGTCTTTAAATGTATTCGTTTTCGAGAGCGTTTTGAAAAACAGTGCATTTTCCTTAGAGGAAAACGCCATCTCAATGTGGACGGGAGGCCAAAACGGAGAGAAAATTATGTGTTTTCAAATGAAAACGCATTAGTGTGGACGTAGCCTGAGACACGTGTTTAAACACTCCCAAAATAACTGCCAGGACACCAGTGAATGACTTAGCCATGTTGGGAATTGTTGTCTCAAAGCAGACAATCACTGGAACGCTGAACAGGAACAAACTAAAAGGTTGTAGACCAAGAAAAACACTTTTTGGAGAAGGGACACATCCAAGCCAGACTGAAGTAAACTAAGGTCAACCTGGAGTGAGATTATGCGTACTGGAACTATGTCCTTTGGTTAGATCAGATGAAACTGGAGCTCTTTGGAGCTGCTGTTTATGTTTAAAGAAAGAAGGGAGAGGTGACAACCCACACCCACAGTGGTGGGAGGATTACACTGTGGGGATGCATCAGTGTGTCTGGAACTGAGAATCTTATAAAGATTATGAAAGAAAACCTCAAGTAGTCAGCAGCAAAACTGGGTCTCAGCCATCGGTTCATCTTCCAGTACGACAGTAACCCCAATGATGAATTATATCCAATTAAAAATCTGTGTGTTGAACTAAAGACCAAGGTCAATGCCAAAAGGCCATCAAATCTGGAGGAACTTGATAGATTCACAGAAGAAGAATGGGCTGGGATCGATCAGGAGATGACTGTGAACTATAACAAACAACTACAGGCTGTTATCCAGCAAAAAGGATACACAATTTACTATTAGCATCAGAGGGGCTAACAATTTTGACCCTGTTTTTTTTTTTAGGTTTTATGAAATAACTTTGTTTATGTGTGCAAAGTAAAAATAATGTAAGCATCCAAAATAAAAGTTTGCTTGAGAAATACTTACAAAAATGAAATTGTCATAGGACACCTAATAATTCAGTCCTCATCTGTATGTAATACCATGTTTTCACTGTTGTCTTTGCTATAAGGACAATTACAACACTCAGCGCCTGTGTGTCTTCTTGGGTGTCTGCTGAAGGCCGGATAATCCTGCTTGTCAAAATGATAGGGAAACTATCTTCCATATCCCGGCTAATGCCCTGTTTTGATCCCCCATGTTAATAAGAGAGCCTTATTAGTAACCTCAGCCTCGCCAAATGAACCTCCCATAATAGCCATCTGGGTTTTATTGTGAGCTTGGTGGGTGTAAGCACAGCTGTTGGTTCCTCTAATGGCTAATGTCCAGGGTTGTGATTAAAAGCACAGCGACCATGAACCATGAACTCATTTCAGTGCAGCTATTGTCTGCAGAATGAGACGATAAGAGCTAATAGCTAGATTTTGTTTCAGCACAAGAAAAGAAGAGTGACGTACAGGGGAATAAGTATGAAGGAGGGGCAGGAAATTAGAGTCTGAGTAATAACTGGCTGGATGGTTTACGAAGTAGAGGCAAACACTTTAAGTGAAAACTTTAGCATTTGTGACAATTGTGAGTTTTATTTCAAATGTTAAGTGAGAATGAAAAAGAACCCAGAATAATAAAGTCATTCTCTTTTATGACAAGGAAGAACATGCTCAGTGAGAGTCTAATTGTTCTCAATCATCACCGCTTTACTTCCTACTCTACCGAATAGCTACGGTATATCGAGATAAAAGGATTCATTATTATAATATGATTTAACTGCCTCCATATGTGATTTAAAATGACCAAGCTTTGCAACTTGTGCTTTTAAGTTTCCATCTTCAGACAGTGATTAGAGGAAAGAACAAACCCGGAACAGAGGGTTACAGGTGTTTTCAGGAACTTGATAGTGACATGTGCTGTTCTGGGATCAGGATATTACATCACAATGCAGCAAAAACCTTGACACTACCGAAATTTGGAAGCAAGATTCAAGTTTAATAAAATTACAGGCAAATCTAGCTCAAGCTGGATGAAACAAATCATCCCCTGTGTCAATTTAACTCCTTTGCAGAGTATATTACGTTGAATTATTGCTCCTGCTTTAGTCATACAACCTCTCAAGCTTTGGTTAGACTGCTTCAGGGTTGCAGTAATTAAAGAAATTTCCCCCAACTACATCTAAAATGTACACTCTGGGGAAATACATTTCACTCACAAACTAAATGTTCTACAGAGCGGCTTCCGTGAGCGCTTTAGTCCACTGTGTGTGTGTGTGTTTGCACTTGCAAGTATACATGTGTTTGTGTTCAGGAATTTCAACACAGGGCTATGTATTATTTATACTCACAGGAAATCATTATTTTATGTTCCTTTCAACATAATCCAGAAACTCAGTACGGCCTGGCCTATTTCACAAGCTAATTAATCCAAGGAGATTAGAAGAACATTAGCATGGTGTCTGTCTTTTTCTGTATTACTATAATGAAGAAAAAGTAGATCCCTGAATGCACATAAAGTGCCTTTGTTTCATAATAGCAAGTCCATCTAAAAGGTTGTAAAAATGTCCTGAATCACAACATACACTAGATCGACAAACACACCGGCGCACTTGCACGTCACACCTACAAGACCATGAGCCTTTGTGGCAAGGGTCATGGAAACCCTTGCCACGAAGTTCCTGGTACACGGTTTTTGTGCTGATCATGATGTCAGAGGAACTTTTGGGACTCTGCATTAGTGTGTCAGCAGAGTGGCAACTTTTACCCAATATGCACCTTATCATTATGTGGTCTTCCTATTCATGGTTGAGTTGCCATGGTTCCCAAATGCTTCCACTTTGCTATAATACCACTTACAGCTGATCGTATCACTGAGGAAAAGAATTTCAGAACTTCTTGGTGAGATGGTGGTGTCCTGTTACACTACCAAACCTGGACACAGTGAGCCCTTTAGAACAAGCCATTCTTTCACAAACATTTATAAAGGCAGACTGCATAGCTGTGGGCTTTGTTCTGCTTTTGTGAGTTATTCTTTTTAAGTTTTAGGTTATTGATATTATTGTGAGTCTTTCATTCCTGTATCTGATGTTTGGTGTTGAATTCTCAGTTATTTCTAGCATTTTCAGTTCTAGTTATAGAAAGTTCCTGCACTGTATCCTGCCTCATCTTCCTGTGTCGGTTCCTTTATGTGTAGTTCATTTGTGTGTCTTCACTACCCCTTGTGGTTACTTTTCTCACTTGTTGTTTTATTTTGAAGTTATTTGTCTGTATTGTGTTATGTTTAATTTTACTTACCCATCCTGTCTAATGGTCTTTGATTATCTATACCTGAGTCTTGTTGTCTTTTTACCCTTCAATTCCCTGATTACTTTTTTGTGCATAAATACTGTACATAAATACCTTCAGTCTTTGTCTCAGCACCTGTTCCTTTTGGATCTGGATTTCTGTTTGATGCCTTTGGGATTTAACAGTATGCATTTTGGATTCTGACATTAGCATCAGCCACAAAAGATTTTTTTCCATATATTCTAGCTTAATAACAATGTACTTTAAGATCAACTGTGTATTTCATAGCTCTAACAAAAAAAAAAACAAAGCAAAAAAAAAAAGAAAAAAGAATCTAAATGAGCTTAAAGGCTAAAACACACTAGTCCTGTTTCGCTTTAGTCTAATTCATCACCAAATGTTGTGTAAGTATCCATCCATCATCTAATGTTTTTGTTTGCCTTTTACATTTGCTGTTTATTATTTCTTATTTCCATTCTTTATCATCCTGCCAGAAGGCTGTAAAATTCTAAGTGATTTTGCTGTATAAAGATATACTGAGTAAAACAGGAGAAAATTATCTGTACCTTAGAAGTGCCCATATGGTCTCTGTGAGTGTGTGTGTGCGTGCATGCATGTGTGTGTGTGTGTGTTCTTCTCACTGAATTATGGTTCCTCTCACACTGCTGAATTATAGCTGTGTCACTTCCAATCAGGTCTGTAATATTTCACACAAAGGCAGAGGAGTCCCAAATCCTCTGTCTGAGTGCATTTGTTCATCTGCCTGCTCTAAAAGCAGAACTCTTTGATTGTATCTAGAGAATTGGACCACATTGTTTCTTATACCCACTAAGGAGGAAGAAGACTTTAAAAACTTTTTCCTATGTTGCACAGGTAGTTATGGATATAATGTCACCCACAGGAGTGCTTCTGATGTTTTTGATGTATTAAAAATGTGCTTTGGGATAGAGGACTCTGCTGGTTTGTATAAAAGATGTGGGTGCTGGGAGGGGTGTGGGCGAACAACACAAAAGTTTTTTAAAGATAAAAGTCTGGATTCATGTTGGGAAGGACGCTTGCTGAGCACACCATGTTCTCATTTATACAGAGATCAAGATATTGTGATTTCATCATGTTACTTTAATGGGAGGCAAAGACGAAGAGTAAGAAAAGGTGGAGTGCGGAGCTGCTCTGGGTTTGCTGCATCAGCAAATATTTTAGAAAATATTTTGGGTAATATTTTGAGGTGTTCAGATGCTGAAGCTGTTTTCAGAGGTCTGTAGAGGGCAGCTATGAAAAATGATTTGGAAGGTTGGCAAATTTTTCTTTTTAGTCTCAGCAAAACCTCAAATACAGGAACAAACATGAAAAGCTACCCACAGTAGTAGGGTGAGAGTTTTGCTTCCACTTTCGTACTCTTGAAGTTTTAATTCACCTCTCATATCAAAGCCTGAAATATGCTCAGCATTTATGCCGACTTTAATCCTGTTGTGCACTAAAACACAGCTCCCTCTCTCCTTTTCTTTTGAAGATTCAAGGAATGCTTATTTTGCTCTTGATGCTTTTTACTTGGTGTTTATATAAGTTTGGTCTGAAGCAGCAGAAAACGTGGTCATACAGATAATTTTCTGCTCAGTTCAGTTCATTTTTGTTTGTCTCTTTTGTCTCTAATTTAATATTTTTCACTAAATTAAACAAAAAGTTCATTTTTATTCAGCCAACTTGTGAAATTAAGATTTGTTACAATCTTGAGCAGTTGTTATTTGAGCCATTTCAGAATTAAGAGCTGCCAGCATTACTCTCATTAGCTTGGTGCACAATTCAGTGTCTTAAAATTTGAAGACCCTTTGTTTTCTTTGTAAAGTGTGCACACCATATTGCCAAAAATGTTCACTCACCCATCCAAATCATTGGACTCAGGTCTTTCAAGCACTTCCATGGCTACAGGTGTAAACAAGCACCATTTGTACTATTTGTAAAAGATTTGGATTGCTTTCAGAAGCTCAGCGCATTCCACGATAGAATGTCACCTGTGCAACATGTCCAGTTATGAAATTTCCATGCTGCTAAATTTTCCTCTGTCAGAATACCAATACATTTTGGACAATTTCATGCTCAAAACTTTGTGGGAACAGTTTGGGGATGGTCCCTTTCTGTTCCAACATGACTGTGCACCAGTGCCCAAAGCAAGGTCGGCTTTGGGCATCGGCATCTGTGGGTGGACAGCAAAGAAAGACTCTCATTGCACAGAGAAATGCCTTTTCTCTTGTGACACATGACAATAAACACTTTAAATCTTTTTTTTTTTTTTTTTTTTTTTTTTTTTGCCTGTCCCGTTTGGCTCTTTTGCCATCAGAATTGTTGTCTAAAGGCAAAGAAAGATGCCCAACGGATTTACTTTACCAAATTGACCATCCCAGCCTTGCCGTAATGGTCCATTTGATTCACCTTTTATTGTTTATTTTATTTTCACTTACTGAATATGGGACAGACTTGATTGGGGGAAAGAAGGGGAGAAAGAAAGAGGGAAAGAGAAACAGCTGAGAAGAGGGACGGGGGAGAAGGGCAAAAGACAAAAACCAACAGAATGAGCAGAAAAAGAAAAAAAAGAAGAAAAAAAGAAAAAAAATGCATATATCAATCACCTGGATCACCTGCTGAGAAAGAAAAAAGAAAACAAGCAGAAGAGAACAAGAGTAATAGAATAAACAACATCACAATGATATATGGGAATATGACAGTAAATACTAAATGTTAAACATTATTGTGCAGCACATAAGATCAACAGAACACAGTGTGCTTTGAGGTAGGAGCCAAAAAGGGTGTAGTTTGTGGGTGTGATCACCCGTGTGTACACCTGTGAGCATGGACGCGCTTGTTTTTTGTTTTTTAAAAGGTTCCTTCATGTAATGATCTGCTAGAGGGTGTGGGGGGGCCACAGCCCCGTCCTCCAGGGCATGAAGCAGGTATGGAGGAGATCAAAACTCCAGACATCCAGAGGCCCCCAGAACACAAGAGACCAAGGAAGACCAACAGAGGGGCAGCCGCCCCACTGTCCCAGAAAGAGCTGAGGAGAGTCCCAGATGAGGGCTCACTCAGCAGCCGTGGAGCAGAAGCCAGGGGGAGTTGCAGTGACGCGCCTGAGTGACCGAGCCCCAGGCCGAGAGGCCGGGGGCACCCCACCTCCGAAGTGGCCCGAGCAAGCCCCAGGCTCCAGGCCCCGATAAGCGGCCGCCAAGGAGTGAGCCGGTGTGCTCCTGGACGCCCATCCCCGGACACAAAGAACCACCAACGCACCGATGTCTGAGGGAGTCCGCCACTGGCAGGGGAAGTGGTGGTAGGGGGAGATAGGCCTCCATACCTTGGAGGGCCTAAGATGTCCCCAGAGAGGTGGCGCCTGACACCCAACCTGACATATAGACACAGAAATACAGGCACACACATATACAAACATCCATTCCCACCCTCATGCTCTCATATACACTTACTCCACACTCAACCAACGTGGAGACAGACATAAAGAGACGCTGTACACACGATCACACTCCCCAAGCGTACTCTAAGCCCCGTACTCTAAACACTTTAAATCTTGAATCTTTGAAAGTGCCACCGATGAGACATTGATGAGATAGTTTGGTGTGGAAGATCTTGACTTGGCTGCAAAGAGTCCTGAACTCAACTCGATAAACAATCGTTGGGACAAATTAGAGCGGAGACTGCGAACCAGACCTTCTCATTGAACATCAGTGTCTGACCTCACAAATGCACTTCTGGAAGAATGCTCAAAAATTCCCATAAACACTCTTAAACCCTGTGGAAAGCCCTCTCAGGAGTGCTGAAGCTGTTATGGCAGCATAGGCAGGCCCAGCATCACATTAAATCTTATGGATTAAGAATGGGATGTCACTCAAGTTGAAGGCAGATGAGCAAATACTTTTGGCAATATAGTGTATGACCCATGTGAGATTGGAAAGGCTTAGCATAAATAATAAGTAATAATAAGTTTTGCATGATTGTTTATATAATAATTATAATTAAATAACAGCTCATTGATGCTTTTAAGAGCCACAGTTGGGATACAATGGGAAGGATACAGTTTTGCAATTCAGATACTATTCAAATTGTAACTGCGGGTCATTTACCCTTGATGGGAAGTTGCTTTGTTAATGACAGAAAACATAAAAACTTTAATTGGCCTAGATGATGTGGAGAATTTAGACCCTGTACAAGCATGCACAGTTTAGTCTGGGTGTCATTTCAGAAACAATTGCATGTAGTTTAGCATTACATAGCAGGATTTATGGTGATTTCAATGAGAAGAAAATCATGGGCTACATCTGCTAATTGTTGGAATGCAATAATCTCTCTCACACCCACAAACATCCACTGTTCCAATTTTATGCTCTTGCGATGATGCTATTTTTTTGCCGCCAGTCTGTTATGGTGGAAATGCACAGAACACGCTCTAGACTGGTCATCTGTACCAACTTACTAGATATTAGGCATGTGACGTTTAAGAAGATATCAGAAGGTTGAAAGCACAGGGTGGGCTAAGGCACTCATGACCGTAATTGAAATTGAATCAATTTAAATCTCACCCAAAATTTCTCTTCAAGTGTCGGCTTATGTTACATTTTGTTTTCCAGTTTTTGCTGAGTTTTTCCCTTTACTCTTTGTAAGAGAAAGACGTTCATCCAGATGATATTATATTTCACCTGATATACTTGTATCTGCTTTTATGATCCAAAAGCAATCTGGCTGGCCTGTCAGTTGGTTAAAAATTAATTATGTGTTTTCTCTATAAATACAGCAAGCAAAGAGGACAGAACGTAAGGAGAGGGAGTTGCTTTGTTTTCATTAACTCTGAATTTAATGGCATTTTTCCCTGTCGGCTGGAACTTCAATCTGTCTTGACTGATTAGCTTTGGAAACAAACTCTGGGAGCCGTGCAACAGATGACCAACTGATCCCCTGGGCCAGATCTTTCATTTGAAGCATGCAGCTGGAGCAGTGCTGCATTGCTATGTATCCAGGTCTAATCTGTCACGAGAATATTGACTGCATTACTCATTATCAGCCACGAGTGTCTCTCCAAGTAAACTCTCACTCAGCTATCAAAACCAATACTCAAGAGGAAGTCCGCCCACAAGGAGATGATCCCAGTGCAATATCCCTCACCGTCTCTATTTCGTTGTCATAAATAATCTGTCGCTTTTTCTCCCTCTTCCTCTGTAGCTTTATAGCTTTTTAATCAGCTCTTCTCATCACCAATCCGTGTTCTTCTAGAGGGAGAAGGGAAAACAAGACGATGACATCAACTTCAGACGCTTCAGAAACCAATTTCTCATTCTATATAAATAAAGATGACTCTGAGTAAGAAAAATAATAAACACTCCAATCAAGTGTAATATACATTTAAGGCAAGAAATCATTTAGCATCGATGGGCCAGGAGGTAATGTTCTGAGTAATGCACTTTTGAACAAAGACCCCATTAACAGTAAAACTGTAACAAATAGCATTGGCTTTCTAGCCAAGATTTAGACATTTAGATATATAGTAGTTTACAGATTCTCCTAACATGAAAAAGATTTCTGGTTTGAGACTGGGAGGAGTTGCCAATTAATGCTATGCATGTCTTTTGACTCTGGGAGGAAGCCAGAGTACCTAGAAAAGCCCCACATATACATGGGAAGAACACAAAAATTCCACTTAGAAAGGTCCCAGAATGGATTCAAACCAGGGTCGGATCTGCAGGGGGGCAAAGGGGAGCAACTGAGAGCCGTGGCCCCCCAACTTTCATGTCCTTAAAATACTTGTAAAATTGCTTGTTTGTTCAAAAGATTTGTTTTCTTAAAGTGTTTTTGTGGATGTTTTCTTGACTCCATTTCCATATAGGGGATTCTCACATGCTTCGCTGAAGAGGTATGTGCCACCCTGCCCAGACCTGTTGCCCCTCCTTTGCCCTCCCATGTAGAATTTTCTATCACTGATTCGAACACAGGCTCTTCTTGCTGTGAGGCGACAGCACTAAACACTGTACCACCATGCCACCCTCTGTCTGAATGTGAACTAACAACACTTGTCTGATGGCACCTCGATAGCAAACTAATGTGTACTTTTTTTTAAAAAAGTGGATTTTGTTACCATGGGAGAGAGGCAGATGGTATCTAGTTATCCACTTGCTGTGGGCTAAGCTAACTCCCTGTTATAGCCATTTAATTAGCCTACTGTAGGCTATGGAACTTTCCAACTCTTGGCAATGAAGGTTATGATTTATCATTATTTATGATCAAAGTCTGTTTAAAGCACTAGATATGAAACTGTCTCCTCCTAAGAGCCTCCTTGGACTCTAACGCTGAATACTTTTCAGCAATGTCTTCCAAACTTTCCTCTGTCTTTGAAAAGTAATTCATGCAATCCATTTATTCAGCTCTTAATGAAGACCAGACAAATGTAATACATCCATTGCCTATATCTATAGTCTCATTTCCCCTAAGAAACACTGAACATTCATTGTCATCTTGTCTTGTCTCTTACCTGTTGAACATAAATAAATAAACAGTCAAAGTCTAGAAAATGTTTTCCGTCAAGTGCTCTCAGGAATTTCAAGCATAAACAGGGTAAAGTTTCCTTTCATCCAGCCTGTTTTTTGTCTCATGACTCGGCTTTTGTTTACTCTATGAAAGTATGATTTATTTGTGCAGCATATCCACCAAGGCATCAACAGCTTCCAAACAACAGCAAGGAAAAACAAAGAAGTGGCTTGAGATACACCCAAATAAAAAGAGAGAAAAAAAAACATAATTACTTTGCAGACTGTCAAATGAGTCCTAAACTTTTTTTCTCCTTTCAATCTTTCCAAAGACTGAACTTCAAAGAACAGATCAGATTTGAGTCTCTGAACTAAGAAATGCACCATTGCTGTGAGTAGCATTTTCCAAATGTCACTGAGGAGGGTGAGATGAGATAAATACAGCGATGCAGAGAACATCAAAAGAGCAGAAGAGTGCAAAAATGGTAAAGGAGTTTTATTGTTACTGTCTGAGCTACAATACTGACTGTCACAATGGCTTCTCATGAGTAAACTGAACAACCTCTATGAAAAGAAAAGCCTGTGAAAGATACGCAGGAATTTCCCTTCCACAAAGCACACGTCTTTCTTCTCATAGCAAAAAATAAGAAATATTGAGAAGGTCTAGTTATACTTTCTGTTGTTCTAGGATACCATTGTGTTACAGTTGAATATGATTGGTTGTAAACATCAGCATCATTGGCATTTGTAAAAACGAAACACCATTTTCAGTGTGTTTATAAAACCCATCTGGTGATAATAAAGTAAGAAAACCAGGATCTCCAGCCTGTCCATGCATATTTTTGTGCCTTTTCAGCTTATATTCATATACATCTAAATATTTAAGATGTGCACTAAGCTGTCCCTGAGAAATAAAGCCTGGACTTACTTCCTGTTCTGGTCATTATCTCTT
This sequence comes from Aulonocara sp. 'chitande type north' Nkhata Bay, assembly GCF_057382095.1. Taxonomy (NCBI): domain Eukaryota; kingdom Metazoa; phylum Chordata; class Actinopteri; order Cichliformes; family Cichlidae; genus Aulonocara; species Aulonocara sp. 'chitande type north' Nkhata Bay. Next base: position 6,275,025 of record NC_141358.1, read on the forward strand.
TTAGTCATCTCTTCTTTCTTTGTTCTGTCTCTTCCTTCCTTCAAGTGTTTGATTATGCAAAACACACCTTCTGCTGTTGTCCTGTCTCTAAAAGTTTGATGTTTACTCTAAAAACTATTTTACTCAGTGGCCTCTCCAAAACCCACTTGAACCCACTCCTTCAGAAGAGGTTTAGAAAACCTCTAAAGTTCATCAACCTCCTAAAAGTGGTACGCAAATTCAAGAGATACTTGAATATTCTACCCTGCTTAATTCGTTAGTTGAGTTACAGATGTGATTTATTCTTCTTTAAAAAAATATTTCAAGTCCAGTATAGAGCCCAGATGTTGCCACAGAGGAGAAAACACTCTATATTTTATGGCAAATTTGTACACGGAGCACTTGCGTGAGATACAATCTTTTAACGTGTTTGATTAATTTGTGAGTGCGCTTGGGTTGATTTGTGGGCATGCTTTGCTGGATAAAGACAGCCAAACAGACAAGCCTTACTCCCTGAAGCACTGATTTAAAAGATATTCATGGTTTTGAACTCCCTGGATCAAGACTCCTAAGGTGAATTCAAAACCATCTGTCTTTTGCTGTCCTCCAGTCTGAGTGTGAAACATGTTAGTGATGTGTGGGTGGACCAATAGCCCATGGGTCCAGGAGGAGAAAAACTGACAAAGCAGAGTTCAGATAATTAAAAACACAAGATGCCTGTAAAAAGCGAGGCTGTAATTACTACTCCACCTTCTTTCTGACCCTGTCTATCACTCTCGCTCACACACATCTCAAACATGCCTATGAATGCGCATGAGGGTGCAGTCTCCCTTAAGCCATGACTATCACTAATCTAAATTACCGAGCTATAAAATAAACTGCATTTATCACTCGTCGCTCTGCTGTTAGGCTAAGATGCAGTCAGTGCTAAGGCAATCAGTGCCTTAGCTAGATGTCTGGAACCCGTGACGCTGTCCATGGTGCTGACGTAGGATCGCTGCCTTCACATTCCCATGATATTCATATAGCTTTATTTTTTAATATTTCTATGATTGTTTAGTAGCAGGTGTGGCACTGAAAATACACCTAGCCACCCGACTTTGTAGGAAAGGTTTCAGGAAACACATGACAGCAGATATTGTGTTACTATAGATGTTCAGTGTGCTATAGGGGTGGAGTGGAGAAAATGATGGACGAGAGTGACCTGTCATCGATTCTACTTATCCATTCCACTTCCACTTGTGTTACAATCAGATGATATCAGTTCATGTGCCAATGTAGGAAAATAGTGACACAGTCTACCGTGTTGATATGACATTGTTTTTATTTTCATTGCTCTGTTCATAACTATTCCCACCTTTTATGCTACCTTTATCTGTATATATTATGCTCCTATTGCACTTACATTGTACTTATGATTAGATGCAAACTGCATTTTGTTTTCCTGTATTTATACATGTGTAATGACAATAAAGTTCAATTCTAATCCTAAGGCAAGCGTGTGATGGTAAACTGCAAACTGCATGCAGGATGGAAACAATCGCATTATGCTGCTAACACAACTTTGGCACTTTGCAAGCATCTGCACAGACAGCATGCCAATGCTAAGCTAGCCAAGCACCCAGAGTAATGTTAAAGCTGAGTGAATACCGACGCCAGCCCAGCTGCCAGACCCTGAACTTCAACAGGTAACAAAGTTATGAGCAGTCAGGGTGCAGCCTCTGTTTCTATCTGCTCATGTTTCTACAGTAGAATCACTGTGACAATCGCTTTAAAGTTTTATTGTGCTGGTTTTCACCTTTGATTCGTGCTGTCAACTTAGTGTTCATACCTAAATACTAATAGAAAGATCACATGTGTACTCATTAGGATAGGGATTTGTGTTGTACATGGAGCACTTGTGGGGCTGTAACCTTTAGGTTTATGTTGTTAAATAGTAACTATGAGACATTGAGTTTCAGTTCATTATATGGAGAAATGTGAATGTAAAGACCAGAAATACCTCTAGCATATATTCAGCAACATTTAATCACACAGCAGAGACTGTAATGTCTTTATTTCTTTACTTTCTTCTGCTTTTTTGTAAAACAGTACAATTCTATCTCTCTCTTTCTTTCTCTCTTTCTCTCTCTCTTTCTCTCTCTCTCTCTCTCTCCCTCTCTCTCTCCCTCTCTCTGTCTCAATATATTTTTTAGCTTTCAACAAGTTTCTGACAGATTTTGACTATATTTGCATGTATTTGTTTTTACTGTACCTAACGTCCTGTATGAGATAGTTGGAAAGAAAGAATTATGTCCAAAATGTATACACAAATTAATCAAAATGCAATAATCTTATCAATTTGTATCTTGTGTGCGGTGGTATTTCACACAGCATAAGTGGCCTCTATGGATACTTCAATGCTGATGTTCAAATAGTCACTAATCATCATTTGCATAAACTTACAATATTATAGTCCTTATTAGTATAATACTGTAATTAAAAAGCCACAGTTATTTATTACATTACATTTTTTCTACAGACTGTGAAATACATCAGAGAAAGAATTTAGCTTGTTTGAATTGGTGTTCATTTTAATACATACATTTTAAATGAAAACACATTTTGCAATTTCCTATTTTCTTCATGCATAGTATGCTCTGAATAGGCAATCAACGACCTCCGAAGAACTGAACAAAAGTAAATTTCTCAGTAAATTTCAAGCCTGGATCCTGATCTGAAATTAGGTCTGCTTTTTCACTTTCAGATAGAGGATGCTGGGTGGGGCACAGAGGTAAATTGATCCCAGATTTGATGGAAAAGTCCTCTGTAGCTCAGGGGTATCAATCCACTGTCGCCTTTTGAAGATATAGCAACACTGTTTAGCATTCAAAAAGCAGCTCCCTCCGAGAGAACAGAGGAGTGCAAATAAGAGATCGGTTCATTTCTATGCCCCTGTTGTAACACAAATGCACCCTATCAAAAATACCAGACAAAAGCAAAGGGAGAGGGCCTGGGGCATCAATATCTTCAATACCTGTCCCTAAACTTGAACCAAGAGTCTGCCTATCTAATTGGCAATCAATCTAAAACCAGAGAGAAATCCTGAAAATTGAAGACCTCTCTTCCCTTGGTGTCTTTTCTTTATGAATGTCTTTCTATTAAAAAATAAATAAGTAGCACCGCTGTGAAAGATAAGGGTGTCATTAAAATTCCCTCAAGCTAAATACTTACCGCCACCCTGTTTGACATAAACAAGTCAGCACAAATCCTGCTCTAAGCTATACCAATGCACTTTGTGTGCTGCATGAAAAGGTTTGCACAGATTGTCAAATGCTGGAACAAATGTTCATGTGGCATTTTGCATTCATCTGGTAGCACTGTGTTACACAGGAAATCACGCACACAGAGGAGAGGCTGCTGGAGGTTTGATTCCCCCAAATTTCAGCCAGCTAATTCATAAACCTCAACAGTTATTGTGTTTTCCCCCTTAGGGCCACCGGATAAAATACAAAATAAACACACAACTTTAATTTTATTATGCTGCTGCCACACACACACACACACACACACACACACACACACACACACACACACACACACACACACACACATAACCCAGCATTAAAAGAGGGAAGTTAAGCCTCTATCACCCTGCACTGGATGAAGTCAAGCTTAGTGGAGCCAAACATCTGGAGTGGAGTTAGGAGCCCCAGAAGCAGGGCTTAGGAGCAGCACGCCACCTCTGCTCCAAAGCCAGGAAGGTATTGATGCTAATGGGGCTGGGGCAGCCTCGCAGCCTGCTACCTGTATAATCTCCTCTAATACTCTTACCACCTGCAGCTGTTTACTTTTACATTTGCCTCTGTTATTCTTCCACACATGCAGCTCATTGGTGGGTTGACCCTCTACAGACACTTAAAAAAAACTATTGATATTGTGCAACTTATTGTTTTTTATGAAAAAAAAAATGAGAAGAAGGATGAACTTAAGACTCATTATGCAGTTCTATGTGTGTGTGTGTTTGTATGTGTACTAGAATTGCTACGTGCCCAAAAACCGGTAATCCTCAATCAAATTTTTAATCCGGGATAAGGGATACGCTGATCATGCAAATGTGTCAGCAAACAGGTTCTAGTATTTCGACTGAATAAACCAAACACAAATGCTGCTTTTATTCTCTTTTAGGCAACTCTATGAAAAGACTAAGAAGTGCCTTTTGAAGCAGTTCAATCCTTCTAAGGGAGAATCACTAGGAAAGACAAGAGGAGAGTGCTACAGTAGAAAAAACAAAATACTGGCTTCCTGATATGACAGGACTACTTCTACTTGTCAGTCAGTCACAGCAAAAGCCAACTGACAACATCCTGAGCTTCCAAGGTGTCATTGTGGTTTCTGTTTCTTAGCATGGCAGTTTTCGAGACCCAATATTTTTAGCACTACTTTAACCACTTTTTGTTATTTGTCAAAAGTCAGCAAATATCATTCATTCTTACCAAAAAAAATATTGGATTACCCTAACTACCAGGGCTCCAAGAAGCCTCAAGTTTCCCCCATATCAATAGGGTCTACTGACATGTGTAGAGGAACAGCTCATAAGTCTAGTGGTAACACCTTAATTGTGGCTGCAGGTCAGGGGGTAGAGCAGGTCATCTATTAATCAGAAGATTGGTAATTCGATCCTTCCCTGCGCCACTCTGCATGCCAAATATACTTGGGCAAGATACTAACCTAAAGTTGCTCTTCGATGCATCCATCAGAGTTTGAATGCTAGACAGCATTTATGCATAGATAAAAGTGCTTAAAGGCATATTGTATAAAATGCTGAGTGCTCATGTAGGGTAGAAAAGCGCTATATAAGAAGCAGTTCATTTATCGTCAGTTATCACATTTGATGTTGTGACTATTTTTAAAGGCAGTGTTTTGTTAAATTGTGTCAAAAAAGAAAAGGAAAACCTCAGGCAGTTTCATCATTTACTTACTGTGAGGAAGCAAAAAAGTTTAATATGCTCAAACAAAGTGTGTGCACGTGTGTGTGTGTGCGTGCGTGCGAGCGTGTGCATGTGCATGTGTGTTTTCTAACAAGCTGTCAGAAACTAATAAATGTTGACTTTAGTGTCGTAGAAAACTAGAAAATTTTCAGATTTGAGAAGCTGAACTTTGGCATCATTAATCTATTTTTTAATTGGTTAATCAACCAGTCACTTCAGCTCGAGAGCGCTGTTTGGTTTCTGGGTGCCTTAAGCAATTAAAAGAACGCAGTGTATTCTGGGGTTGAGCAAGCCCCAACAGCGTGTCCCTAAGAGGTTACTCTAGCCATCTATGTTACCATGGAAACATGGCTCTTAGTTCTATCTGTTGTAAATGCGTGTTATGAAAAGGCCTCCCAAGGTAATTTTTCTCAACCTCCCCCCCCAAAACAACAAAAACAAAAAACAAGGATCCGTTCAGGGCCAGGTGCTCCTTGTGTGCTGGTTTATGCTGTAAAATCAAAATCTGACTAATCTTGGAACAAAATTAAGACTCAGAAAGTAAAAAAATAAAATAAAAAAATAGATGAAGTGGAACTCACTCTGCGGTCTCACTGCAGAGCCTCCTGATGAAAGTCGATCACCTGAATGACAGTATGTAACTGTACTTCTAAAAACCAAATAAGCAATATGAAATAGTAGCAGCCATATTTATTACATCTACACTTATTTTTGGTTTTCCATGAATAGATGTTTTTTTTTTTAAAGGTTTAAAGAATAAGTCGATTTTTACAGAATAGGTTGAAAAGACTTTTCATTACATTTTGTTTAGCCCATTTATCAAGTGCAGTGCCATAGATTTATTGGACCGAGCTTCCTAAACGTGCCAGCTGGCCTCTATTCTCTGTTTTGTTCAATTCTAAACTTGAGTTTTCGACTGTTTACAGACTAAACAATGAACAATAATCATCATGTGCATTTTGCAAACTATACTGCTGTCTGCTGTTCCAGTAGCCATACTGGTTTAAAGATTGTGAAATGAGGCAGATCCTGTTTACTACCAAATTGTGCAGACCCTGAGCTGTTCCACATTCCAAGCTCCATTGTTACTACAGACTGTTGTTTAACAGTCAATAGAGCAGGTAAGTGGCAGTAAGTTGATGTTGTGGCACAAGCTGTATACAATCCCAGCTGAGCTACTCAATGCCTGACACCATCCACATTTTTGACTCCCTTTCGAGCTCATGCCAATATGTGTGTCCAACTATTAAAGCAATTGCCTACACTAACAAAGCACCACTTGGACTTGGCAAACATGATTTTTCTTGTATTACGTTGATCCCTTTTACTATCACTTTCCTTTCCCTGATCACTCACTGTTCACACTGACAAGCATATACAAAGTATGTAATATGAGTACTATATAACAATACTATAATATAAAGCACACACATCCTTCATATTATAGTATGTACATTTATATATAAATGTCAATATCTGGCTGATTCTGGCCGAAGCTATTTGAACTATCTTTGCAGACACATTCTCCGAATCCAAAGACAATACTCCAACATTTTACTCAGTGCTCTCCAAGAGCTACTTGTTCTTTGCTAAAAGGGTAATTTTGCTTTACAGAAAAATGATAGCATTTGGTATCCCTTCACAAACACACACACCTAATGAAACCTGACAAAACACATATTTAGTACCTAAACAAAATGAATCAAATCAAAAACAATTCTTATTGAATTCAGTGACAGCAACAGGGACAAAGCTGTTTTTAGAAATCTTTGTCCTGCATCTTGGAACTAGAAACCTCCGTCCCCATAGAGGATGGAAACCATTTTTAAGAACTGATAAAGCCATCCGTTGTACCTGTTTAGAGTACAGGACTGACTCACCTCAGACCACTGGACCATCTCACTATCTGAATCAGTGAGTTTTTCTCTGTGACAGAGGTCTGACCACGCCACCAAACTAAAATATAAAACAGACTTAATAAAAGACAAAACTAAGCAAGTTTACAGTGAAGATGAAGACTGACACAAAGTATGGTGGAAGCAAGAGGTGTTTATTTGCCCACAGATAACTAACGCCATGACAATCAATGACAGGTCAAGCTGCTAACAGCAACAGCAATCACTCTGCTGTCCAATGACAAAATGGCAGCCTTTAATACTCTCAGCTGTTACGGATCAAAACATTATTTACTCTCAGGTGAGTTTTTCAAATCTAATTAAATATATACACACATTTGACCATTCTCTGAAAATTAAATGTTTTACATTTTAACCTTACACCTTAACCCTACTGCAAAAGAATTAAAACCCTGTACAGAGATTCCCCACACTCCCTTAACTCTTGGCCTTTCTGGAACCTTTAAACAGTGTCCGGACCCCGGGGAAACATTTGCCCAAACACCCTGGAGAGGACACAGAAAAGACAGGTGAGTAATCTCACAGCACTTCTTTGCACCAACACTCTTACCTCTAGACTTTGCACAGATATTTGCATACGTTATACTTAACAGTAGAACTTATTTGCTGCAGTAACAATTCTTTCCTCCTCACAGACAACCACCACACTTCTCAATGAGGAGCAGCTGTGCAGGACCTTGAACAAAAGGCTACCTGCCAAGAAATATTCAATATATAATTAAACCTCTTGAGTGCAAATGGTTATCGATGTGCAAATCTATGCTTAAAGCGCCATGCTAAATAAAGTGCTGGTTAAAGTGCTTTTAATAAAGTGCAAAGGTCCTCCTAAAGTGCTATACTAGTTACAATACAAGTGATACTAGTAAGGAAATCATCTTCCTTACAAGGTGAGTCCTTGAAGAACCTTTCTGAGAAGTATCTCAAGGTACCTTTTTGAATCAACACGGTTCCTTCACAGTGGCAATTGTGACTGAACCCCTACAGGATCCTTGAGGTTCTTCTACTTTTAGAGTGTAAAATGTAAATGCTGGGCAAACAAAACCGATAACCATTTAGAATGTCACGGTTGCTATTATTTTGTGAGCTATGAGCTAATCGTTTCTGGGATATGAGTATTAAAAACAGGCAGTCATGACTCAGCAGTGATTAATGAACCAAATAATTATGGTATATAGTAATTGCTTAATCCTTTCATGCTTGAATTCTTAAAGATGGAGCGAGCCGCTTTGCTTCATGCTTTTATTGCTGCTAATACAATGTGAATACATACAGAAGAGCATTATTTTCAAAAACCCAATGTATGACAAAGTTTATATATTAAACACAAGAATATATTATTACAAGCTAGTAATAACACAATGCATGGAATGATTAAATGTCTCAGTACCTTTATTTTTTTTTATAGTATCCACTGCTAAATCCTTTAAACTGTATAGTGACTGCAGTTTTACGCAGTAATATTAATGTAAATAATAATAATAAGGTAAAGAATAAAGCATCAATCATAATAAATAGTCCCAAAAACCAAAGGCCATGTATGACTATCCATGGTAGTGCAAAAGCCTCAAAAGCCAGAACCACCCATTATTTTTTATGTTTTTTTTTTTAAGTAAAATGGGAAATACTTGCAGCGATTTACATGCAGCCATACATGTTTTCCAGCTGACATTGCATGGTGGATCATGTAATGCTGTGACAATACTTTTATTGTGGCAAAAACTATATACAATCTTAGCTTAGTGACTCAACACCTGACATCCAGTGTTAGTGCAAAAAATGCTATTTTACGCTAACTCTCTTGTCTTCAGCGTCTTTCATAGATTCAACTGAAGAAATGGGAATAAATTATATGTTTTTTGTGATAGGCTGCTAGTAACAAAGTGTCCGAAGGGAGAATTTAAAATTGAACTTCTGAGAAGTTGCCTCTTATTTATAAACAGAACACTGGTTCATCCTTTGAGTAAGGTGCCTTTTTTATGCTTGAATGGCTCATACATCAGTGTGGCTTAACATTAGTAAAATGCTGCATTACTTTTCAGAAAAACAGCAACTAATGCATATACTGCTCAAGACCACTTTCAAAAATGAGTCCGTTTCCTTGGAAACACCATAAGAGGTGGATCAAAACTTTAGCACAGGGATGTACACATTTATTAGTGTATATAAAAAGTCGCAAATATTAAAAACTAAAACTAACTTTGCTGCTGTTATCTTGGGATGACAGATTTAGGTACATGGCTCCTAGTGTAATGCTAGGAGCCAGATAAGCCATGAGGTCGGAATTTAAAAAAATTAAAAAACAAGGCACAAACGGTTTTGAACTTCTACATTTGTATTCCACTTAGCTGAAAGGCAGCTGGTTGTGCGAAAAGACTGTCTGAGTATATTATTATCAGTTGCTAACCTGGACATGAATACACACTGTCATTTTGTGACTTTTTTAAAAATAATTTGGCGTAAAAAATAACAGCCTACGGTATTTTTGCCATGCTTCACAATGATGTTTTAAATTTAAATATATCCTGAAATATCCACAGGTTGCTGATTTACATTTTAAGCAGCACATAAGAAAACAAAAGACATACATATTCAGTGATTCAGCAGTGTTGTGCAGACTAACAGTTATATGTTGTGATGAATAATATATGGATAGAGAAGAATAGGATAAAAATATGTGCTGTGTTGAAAGGACTACTTCCTCCGCTAATTCAAGGCCTTGCTGTCAACACATCACCCCTCGGAGTCCAAGTAAAGTCTATAATTGAGCCGAGGGAGACAATGTAGTGCGCTTAACTTTTCTGTTGTAAAACTTAATGCAGCGATGAGATATGTAGTTTCTGGCCAGTTGTCTGTTTTGTAAATAAAACTGTCCATTGGGAGATAAGGGTGTGGGTGGGTCAGGTAAGAAGAAAAAACAAGGGGAAAAAGTCCATAAATATATTTTGAAGCATATTCTTCCTTTTACAACTTGCACTCTGTACATCAGCCAGTCTGAACTGACTGTCTGAGGTATGAGTCATAAAAAAACAAAACAAAACCAAGAAAACAGGATGGTATAAATGTTTGGTGCTGTTCTTTCACTGGAAACACATCTCCACTCTTCTGTGGTCTTCTATACCTCTGTCAACACATTTATATGACAGGCTCTCAAACTACTGGTTGAAAATCAGTGAATAGTTCAGGGAGTATATAAATGAAGTCAGTCTACCATGCAAACTTCAGGTGATCACAGGAATGTGATTAAAGCAATCACAAGGAGGTTTTTGGTGCTGCCCACTATTTGTGACCAACCTCCAGCAACCAAAGACCAATCAGTAGGGAAATAAACTTTTTTTTTTCATGACCAGAAGTTGCCATGGTCTCTTCGACCAGTCTCCAGGTCTGCGTGATCGAGTGATTACAGATGAGGCTGTGCAAATATCGTTATATATAGAAAAAACTTTTGTTTTGTTATATATAGCAAAAACCACATTTGTTTTTCCCCAAAACATACTTAACATGCTTAAAATTGACCAGTCTTACTCTCAAATTGTCTCATGGTGCACCTCTGGACCACTTTCAACCCTATTCTCTCATTTTAAGGGCTTCATACAAGACTATTCTGACCAACATTCCCTCCTGTGACAACAAAATCGCTGCTCTGTAGCTCATAGTTGGGGATCCAACTATCACACGGGAAGGGGAAGAATCGCCACATAAAAATCCATCAGTCTGACACAGAACTTGGTGTTTGGTGTTTGCAAAAGCATGAGATTCATAGTGAAACTGCATGGCAAGATATTAATGCAAGATGAAATAGCCTACAGTAACTAGTATATTCTTGGTTGTGATTTAAAGTGTTTAATATCCAATATTTAGACCTTTTTGCTATTTCGACTTTCATGAAAATGAAGTATATTGAGTCAGAAATAGCTACTCCAGAACCTTGTTAAAAATTGTAACCATGACAATGAAAATCATCTACTTTAAAGTTATTTTTGTGCTCAAACTCAAAGAAAGAAAAATAACTTTAAAAATCTATGTACTGTAATTTAACTCATCAGAAAGTAACCTATATGGTTGCTCCAGATAAAAAAAAACTCGCCTGACAGCTTAGTACAACACAAACCATGCACAAAGATCTGGATGTCTGTGCATGGTTTAACCTAAACGTAACATTTTAGTTGCTAGTACCTCTTAAACACTTTATTACACAGTTATATTTGATTTGTCAAAAAAAAGGTCATTCTTAGTTGTCTAAATGTTTTCAAAGTTTTATGTAATGTGTTCTTTTCTGTATTTTTTGTTGATTTTTTTTTGTTGGTTCTGTCTCTCTCTATTAAAAATAAACTATAGAAAAATGGACTTTGTTCATTTCGTGCAAATAGTAACAAATACAGTATATGCATGCAAATCATGATCTAATTATCAGATCATATATGTATGTATTTAAATAAGTATAGAAATACTTGTGTGTAGCAGTTTTATGCGTACTTGTGTTTTGTGAGAGAAATTTCTTTAGAGTTAATTGCATTGTTGGCAACAGTCCCTAGTGCCAGCATGTGGCTTAAAACGCCCCGTAGGTCCTCGAGTTAGTCACATGATGGCAAATATAGAGTTAGTGATCCCGCTGGGATTATGATGATCGCATTTTTAATTATCATTTAATTACATTATAATTACATTTTCATGTCAGTGTGACTCAGTAATTGTCCCGGCGGCTTTCAAAATATACTACTGGAAGAGTAGTAAGTGAGAAGGAGAGCACTGCTAATATGAATACAGACACATATTACAGATGATTTGGGGGGTGTACGAGACTTCATTTATATTATTTTCAATAATATTTCTAGACAATGTTAAAAAAATGAAGAGCCAACTAGTTCACATGATGGCTTTTGCTGTCAGCATGGACACAAAAATACAATATGCCTGAGATTTTAGGTGTCCTGCTTTGGTCTAGGTTACCCATCATATTTCAATGGAGAAGTTGTTGACCTTTCGACTCTAGTACTAAATCCATGGCTGCGATTACTGGCTTCCGTTTTCAGGACCTGCTGAGCTTCAGTGCAAGATTGCGCATAAATCTCTGTGAGAAAATAATAAAGGGCTTGTTCTTCCCGTCTCATAGATTTTCATCATAGCCCTGAAAAACCACCCAGACATCTGCACAGTTGCATTGACATTCACACATGCACAAAATGCATCTAATTCAGGGGTGGACAATCTCAGTCCATGAGGGCCGGTGTCCCTGCAGGTTTTAGATGCGTCCTCGAACCAACACAGCTGATTTAAATGGCTAAATTAGCTCCTCAACATGTCCTGAAGTTCTCCAGAGGCCTGGTAACGAACTAATCATGTGATTCAGGTGTGTTGACCCAAGGTGAGATCTAAAACCTGCAGGGACACCGACCCTCGTGGACTGAGATTGCCCACCCCTGATCTAGTTCCTCCATGTAACTGTGATACTGATTGAATTTCTAATATTATGAAAAAATATTTTAAAAAGCACTGGGAAAACATTTTTGAGTGGAAGAATTGAACGAAATAACACATTTAAAAAATCGGTTCGTTGTTAAGGTGCTGCAGAAGACTGTCACACTTTTATTCGAAAGGGTCCCCAGAGGCATCATTTTGGTGTTGAGTGCACACATGACACACAAGAGGGTCTGAAGATGAGCCAGTTACCAGAGCACATCTTTGCAAATGACAGGATCTTCCAACTGTGAGGATGATATATGAATAGTCGTGGCTGAACTCAGTGCTGAGTATATTGCCACATCGCAGCTGTGCTCGGGATCACACGACTCACAAGCAAATCTGGCCAATATATGCCACCTGCACCCAAATGGATCATATAGTATCACAGCTGTTCTTCACACAAATGCACACGTCTGCGCATGCGGGAATCACACATATACAAACATGCATACTTCTATAAGTTAAGGCTTCAAAGCCAGCCCTACTAAGTGAATCTGCTTATCTCTACAGATATGATGCACAGTGCTACTTCTAAAATTAGTAGTTTATCATAAGTGTGGACTGTAACTATATTATGTTGCTCAGCAGCTGCAGCAAGTGCATATAAATATTTATCTGTGTGTAAGTGCCTTTGCGTCTTATGTTTTCTCATATCGTGTGTATGTTTTCAAACATCAACAACCGCCCCGTCTCTACCCTCCGTCCCCCGTTTCTGTATACGCACAGCCTATTGGGATCCCACAGAGTCAATAGAATCAGATAGATCTCCTTGCTACACGCCTGTCTTGTCTACTAATCTTTGCACGTCCCATCCCTCCTTCTGAGTTAGATATCAAGCAAATGAACTGAGGACACATCCCCAGTCGATGGGCTTTCATTTGAAAGCAAGAGGCATTAATGCAAGGTTCTTCTGCACGCCTCCCACACTCTGAGGCAGAGGAGAGGGAATGGGGAAAAAATGACAAGATAGATTTCCCATGGGCTGCTACTCAAATGATTTTTGCCAAAGTGCTTCGTTCAAGACAAAAGTATGAGGATATATTTCACCACCAAAGGAATGTGTCAAAGCTCTTTATGTAGCAAATATGTTCCCTGCTGTTTCTTAAATAATAGAAAACCTCCACAAAGCTCGAATTCCCTGTTCATCATGAAGCAAGAGTGAATACTTAAATTGGAATTATGTGAAAATTGTGCTTTATTTATACTGACTGAAAGTAAAAACCTCTTTTAAAAGATGTCTCTAGTCAATAGAGATACCAATAACATAAATGTGAATAAATGTGGCGAACAGAAAGTGTATGATTGCTAGTCTTACCCCACTGCTTTTCGATTTATAGACTACTTATTTCCATTCTATGATACAAAGTTAATGAATGACTTGGATGTTTTTTTAATGTCACTGTCAGCATATATCATAGCACCTTTTTTGTGGCACTAATACCCAACCACATAGAAGAAAAAAAACAGGTCACAAACACAAAACTCAGCCAATATTTAAATCTAAGGACGATGTTAAATGGACTAGTATTTACACAGCACTTTTCTACTCAATTTGAGCACTTTCTAACGCCAAGCACCATTTACAAATTCACACAAGCATTATGCCTAAGCAATTACTAGTAGTCACACACTAATACTCCAATGGATACATCAGAGTTCAGTATCTCGGGGTTCAGTCTCTTGCCCAAGGATATTTTGGTACGCAGGCTGAAGAAGGGAGTGTTTGAGTCATACTCTTTCACATTAGTAAACAACCTACTCTACCTTTTGCTGCCCAATCGTTATGAGCAAATACTAAAACAACTAGAATGCACTTGTTTTTCTTTAAATGAAAGAGGATGTCTTGGATGGCTGGAGGTTTAAGTGACTTCACCACTCAAAAACTGAATGGCGCATTATGTATAGGGCCATAATCAAAATCTGCACCATAGGTGAATTTTTCCTGCAAGCTTCCCTTTCATGCAGAAGCAGGCTCATCCCTCAACTAATCTGTGGTCTACTTTCCCTCTTTGCCATCCTTTGCTCTTACATAAATAAGAAAATGTCAGCTGAAACCATCATGGCACCATTTCTTGTACCTAGAGTTTTTAGTTTTTGAACTTTTAAATTCCTGTTATTTACTATTCTCTGTTTGGTTTTTGGTTGTGTTACATCCCTCTGCAGCCTCTAATCTCTTTGCAGTGGCAGTGCAAGAGTGTTCAGCTGTTGTTTATTGACCACACCTAGTCAGGTGTGGATAAAGGCATACCTGAGGCAGGCTTTCTTAAACGCTCGCCAGTCTTTGTCTTAGTGATACCAGCTATTTTAGCCAACTTGTTATGTAATTTAAAATAAAACCTCTTCTCGGTGAAATTTTAGTATTAGTATCCATATTTATGTTGTGGCTTTTGAGCCGGCTCGTAAGAGTTGTATTTTAATTTTTCTGTAGATTCATTAGTACTTTAGTCTTAGCCAGTGGTTCCAGCTTTTGCTTATATTAGGATTAAGTTGTTCCCTTTGTGTTTCCTCAAGTTTATCTTCCTCTGTCAAATTCTTCTGTTTCTAGTGGTCTAGTGACTCATTTCCTATTTTACTTTGGTTGTCACTTTTCTCCTGTGTTTGGATTTAGTTTGACTTCTTGCCATTATCTTAATTAGTTTCACCTGCGTCTCATTTCCCCAGTTCTCTCATTCCCCCCCAATCAACCCTACTGTGTATATTCTGTGTATAGAACTGTGTCTTTGTTCTTTGTCAGACAATCTTTTTTTAAAAACAAATGTAACCTTTTTTAAACCATGTTGTGTGTAGCGACTTCCTTGTCTTTTGCATTTTCTTTGGATTTTGTTACTTGCTTTTTGTGATCTTAGAAAGAAGTTATAACATATTTATCATAGTCACTAACAGATAACACAGCTAATATCATAGTTATGTTATCTGTTAGTGAAGAGGCAGAGCTCAAAATGAAAGGTTAGCTGTTTATTTGCCTGATCAAATGTCACAAACATAGAATCCACAACTAAGGAAAACCTGAGACCACAAAGCAAAGAAGAAAATATCCAGGAAAATCTAGGAAGAAACCTACAACCGATAGGTAACAGTACGACATGACAAACAACCGAGGGGAGACAGAGACTATACATACAGAGAAGGCAATTAGAGAAGCTAAACAGCTGAAAACAATCAGGATAATGACAAAGTAAATAAAACTAAATGCAAAACATGACACAGATGACTATAAAAATAAAACAAGAAGGAACTAAATAGAAAATCACTAACACATGAAGAATTGACAAGATACAGAAAGACACTAGAAAAGTTGGATTAACTAAAACACAAAGGACAGTAATAGACACCAGATTACAAAGGTACCAAGGACTCAAGGTGAAACATGCAGCAACTATTAAAATACAGGAAAAACTAGGAACTCTAAACAACTAAACCAGAAACTGAGGATGCTCAATAGTTCAAAATGCAGGATTTATCATCCAGTACCATGACAGCCTGTGGTTAGGTCCTGCATGTGGAGTCCGCCTCTACCTCTGTGATAGCTGGGATAGACTCCAGCCCCCCCTCCAGCCCCTGACACGTGGAAGAGAATGGATGGAAAGCTTTCTGTGAAATTTAAGCTTTGAAAAAGAAGTGCATAAAATGCATGGACAAAGCTATCTTCTTTTGAATAAAATCAGTTAAAACTGTCACTAAGTGAACCCAAGCATGGGCTTCTTGCTAAGGTTCACTTTGCAATTGTGTGCTAATGGGGTTAGCTCGTAAATCTTTATTAGACTTGTATAATCTGACACTACACGCTTTAATCAGCCTTCATTCACAGGCAGAGCCTTCTCACACTATAAAGACTCAACTGACCAGCCATCATAAAGGGCTCACCTTCAGAGTGGAATTTCACTTTAGAAATCTCAAATTACTCTGAATGTCATGTACCAAAACAGCTGAGATGAATACCCATATGCCCTTAGCTGTTATTTTATAGAAGGTTCAGCTCATTGCCTTTCTCCTCCGACCCATAGTGGAAAATGGATCAGTTGTGCTGTGTGTCTTGTGTGTACCTTGGCATTCTATGTGGAACATATAGCCTCCCTGAGAGGCTCATACCAGCTGTTCGTATTTATGGTAAAGGAGCTTGAGGACAAGAAACTGAACAAACAACAGCTCGTACATTGGCTCAGTGAAAGCTTTATATATCCTGGAGGGGGGGAAGCATACTTCCAAGAGAATGGTAACTTCAGGGCTTCTGTTTAGTCCAGTGATAAAAGACATGATTTGGAGCATCTTGTGGTTTATGCCAGGCAAAAGTCTGCTGTTATTTGAAATATTATCCAGTCTTAAAATATGATTTTATGGCACAATTTTCACATTTTTGTCATTTATCCACATGTTTTCAGTTTCATAGATTTTATTAATAATATATTTTGATATAAATTTTTAACAAAAAAGGTGCTACACCAAATCCTAAAAAATGATGAATGACTTTTTATTGGCTACATTGCTGTGTAGTGGTGCTGCTTGACAGCTAAGCTGACAGTACTTATTGCATTACACTGCTTATAGATCTGAACCGTCTGAAAGTCCTTATTTCCAACACAGAATGTGGTGTTTCACTTGATTCCTTCATGCCTCAAGAATAAATTCTGTTTGTATATGCTGACATTAGATGACTGCTCATTTCACTGTTATGCTGACGATACGCGGTCATATCTCTCTATTAAACACTGAGAATGCAATAATTTGGTCAAATAACAGAGATGATGTAAGTACCTGTAATCACAGAACTTTCTACAATTAAATTTTGCCAAAAAAGATTTGATCACATTGGCTCTGAGACCCTCGATAATCAATTCCAGCCTCTGCTAAGTCCCCTAAGGGCCCTATTAGCAAACCTGAGGGTTATTTTTGATAATTATCTATGTTTTAGAGAAATTAGTGCAATCATATTCCTTGCAGTTTTATCACAGCAATTGTCAACAAAAAATATACAAGCTTTATTTTCTTAAATCCTTTTTTTTTTATCTGGCAAAAACCGTCACACAGGGATGACAGACTTAGAACAAGAAAATACCTCAATTTTAGCTTCTTTCTACCATTTACCATTTTCTTTTAGAATATATTTTATTTCTGCTCACAGCATACAGGGGTTTACATTGCTAGACACCTCAGTACACCAATGCACTTGTAATTTCTTACTATTCACAGAGGGTTCTTTCATCTGATTGGTTGGGCCTTGCAGCTGCTCCAGTGTCCAGGGTTGCCAAATCCAGGCCTCGAGAGCCGGTGTCCTGCAGGTTTTAGATGTGTCCTTGATCCATCACAGCTGACTAAATTACTGGCTAAATTACCTCCTCAACATTTCTTGATGTTTTCCAGAGGCCTGGCAATGAACTCATCATTTGATTCAGATGTGCTGGCCCAGCGTGTTATCTAAAACCTGCAGGAGACCGGCTCTCGAGGCCTGGAGTTGGCCAACCCTGCTAGACAACCAGCAATCGCCCAGGTAGTATTCAATGGGATCATCTCATATTGTTGGTGTTTTCATGTAAATCTTTTAATGAATGAAGTGTATAATTTTGATTGCTTTTTGCTGCTTAGTTTTCAGAAAATGTCTTCAACAATCCTTAATAATGTGCTTGCACTGTGCCGTTTCCTGTACGGTTTATATATTTTGGGGCTTCCTATGGAAATCACCTTTTGCTCCTAGAGTGCAATGCAAATAAACTCTTGATTTGTGCTTTACCCTCCAATCTGTTTGAATTTTTACAGCTACGTACTCCGTTGTGGTACAGCAGAGTTTAAGCTGCAGGAAATGTTTCTGCAGTATTGTAGCCTGTGAAAAGGCAGAATACATTATCAGTAAGCACTGAGCCAACATGTTTATTGCATACTGCTGTAAATAACATGCCTTTGATTAAATTCAATCACAAGAAATAACTGAAGAGTAATGACTCACTTGTGCCTATGGAGATATGAATAACTATAATGAAGCACCAAGGATGATCACATCACTCGTTTCAAGCTTATGTGGAATTTTATGATCTACCGCTGCTCTTTAGTAGATAAAATTGGATTCTGTAAGGAAATACTCAGCATCATTGTTCAGCAACTTCCTGGGGCGTTAATAGATGCCATTCTTTGATGGTATAAAAGCAATTATTTGAAAACAGCATGAATTCTTTAAAATAAAATCTAGCTGTTTTCTATTCAAATGAGCGTGAGACGCAGTGGGGCAGGTTGCAAACTCATATTGTAAACATTAAAACAAAATAGAAGTGGCGGTGTGAGACAAAACATAGGATTAGGCAGAAAATGAAAAGAAAATGAAAGAGTGAGAGAGAAAGGCAAATCCCATCCCACCCTCCATACCCTGATTAATTAGTTCCAAGTTATCCATGGAAGCAATACACTGATAAGGCCAGGACAAACAGAAGCCAATTACTAGAGTTTCCCTGTGAGCTCAGAGCTCCCGAACACCAGCAGCACTGATGGAAAGCATTTATGGCTTGGTCTTGTGGGCTGATTGGACAGGTGTTGGAGGGGGTTTGCAACTGCTCTCTCTGCCTGGCAGCACACAGCACATCTTTTCATTACTGAGCCAAGCACACCCTTATTCACGCTGTTTTCATCGATGATGGGAGATGAGACCTTGCATGAAAAAGCCATCTACAACAACAGATTGAAGGAAACCTTGGGACCTGTCCTTAGTACACACAAAATACACACACATACACACACTCATTCACACTCCCACAAACACGATCTCACGGTGCCACAACTATTTTCAAGTCTCCAGGTGTGTTGTATTGCCAGGATTCTGCTCCCACCATGCTTCACAGGCTCCCTTTGACACAGAATAAGAGGTTTTCTACAAGCCTAACAGAAGCAAAATTAAGAACCAGTTACTACTGGACTGGTCTACTAATGCATCATACTCAAAACTACAGACCCAGGAGCTTTCAGCATCCCTACATCTATGTTTTATGTCCATTTGAAAACTCTCAAAGCCTACAGAATCTAAGAATAAGTATACACAAGTATACACTGCATTTAGAAACACCACAGCTTCGTAATATCTATTATGTCCAATCTGGTGTCTCACAAACACAGCTCACCTTCGAACACAGAATGACCTGACATGTTTGTAAAGAGCACATTTACTCTTTCTCCTCATTCTTGTCATTACCTATTTTTGTAAACCAATAATCAAGCCCAATCTCACACCCTGTTATCAGCAATTTCTCTTGTTTATGAAGCCTATTTGCTTCTCCTAAGAGAGCCTATATTCCCCCACACGTCACTTAGAAATTGTTTCTTCTTTTTCCGATTCTCAAGGGAGAAAGGAAAGATGCAGGCAAACACAACTGTTTCGTGATCGCAGTGCTGCCTTGTAAACTTGGCCGTGCCCTGGGGATGTCAACAAAGCCTCCACATACACTGGCTTGCCAGTGGGTGGGGCTGTCATCGGGAGATAATTGACAGTCAATTAGCCACAGAGACAACAACATGAGAGTCAGCGTGAAGGCAGTAAATCACTACCTGTTGTCAGGCGGCCTTGGTTGTCCCGCTCTTGTCTTCATTCCCTTCACACTCTACCTTTATGTCTCTCCTATTTATGGTAACCTCTGAAGCATCCTGCTCTTTGATACCTCTTCTTTTGTCTCCTGGCACTCTCCTCGATTTTATTAACAAAACAAAAAAGCTCTGTTCGGTTTTTACCCAAAACCTTCCGAGGAATGATCACATTAAACTGTGTCAGGACACCTGAGTGAATGGCCTCATTTTAAAGGTTTCCCCCTGCCACCGGCTGATTGTTGCCACTCACATCTTGCTTTGCTTAAAGGCCAGACTGTCTCAGCACCATTCCCCAGGTTACACAGATTGACTCGTGCAGGCAGCTAACCCCCCTTTCATCTCGTCATTGTGAGATCTAAGCTCGTGGCACGGAAGCTCTATTGAGCTGCTGGCTTGTCTCTGTGCTTACAAGCACAAACACAAGGCTGTGAAGCAGTCAATAACTGTAAGAGCCATTTAAATAGACCAGTGTATGCCCTACAGATGTGACAAACCCCTCACAAACCTGGTGTATGTGTAACTAGAAATGAAAGTCTTGGTTATTTTTTTCAAACAATGCAGCAAACTGTTTAATTTTGTGTGTTCTTAAGCTTTAGTTACTTTGGAAGGAGAGCGCTGTCGCTAATCAAAGAAGCTAGTGCTGAAGTCTTTACACAGGTTCTTGATCAGACTATTGGCTAGATGGACTGTGTCTTATATAACACTATTCTACCCAACTTGAGCACACAAAGTGCTTTATACATTCTCATACATATCTCATTCACATAAGAACTTTTCTTCTATGTCCAAGTGCTTTCTATTGAACATTCACACACATTCCCACTCCAGTGAATGCACTGGGAGCAACTGAGGGTTCAGTATCTTACCCAAAGATACTTTGGAGTGAACCAACAAACCTTCCAATTAGCAGATGACCTGCTCTACCTCCTGAGCCACAGTCATCCCTAAGAACTAGTAATAAGTGTAGCAAACAACAAACAAACTCTTCTAGTTATGAGCTCAAAATTAATAAATGAAAGAAATGAGTGACCTGAATCCAATAATACAAATCTCTAGATTCTGGTTCACTGACTGAAGCTGAGACAATGCAGCTGGCCATCTGAAACCCTCCAACAACACAGTAGTAAAAAGAAGGAACCTATGACTTGAATGCACGTGAACAGAAGAATGGCAGCTGCAGGGGGTGTTCCTACAGAACCAGGTGTGCCGTGTAAGATAATGAAAGAAACAAGCGTGTGTGGGCGGCTGGTGCATTATTCAAAGTGTTGCTGTTTCCATTTCACGTTGCCTTTCACTGCACGATACTTGAGGCCTCGTCTAGTCTGGTGAGCAGAGAAACTGTAATAAAACTCCCGCTGAGATACTGTCAACTCAATCAAGCATGAGCACACCGAGGACAAGGAGTTCCAGATGCCATTTGACTGTAATGCTGTAATCTTTTAAGAATCATTAATGTGACAGTTGTCTGGCTGGAGTTACAAAAAGTGGACAGATTTATCACTTGACAGCTTCGCATGGTATCGTTCTTAAAATTTAATGAGGATTTTATGACTACCTTCTCATTAAAATGAGAATGTCTGTCTCTCATAAAAATGGCCCCAACTCCACTAATGATATTGTACCTGCATATGTAAATCTGCAAAATTCTTGTAAGAAGAGGGACAGAAACAAAAGGACGTACTTGTCTTACTCAGTCGAGAATCATATTCTCGCTTCGGTGACATTCAGAAAGTCAGGTTGGCCTTGTTAACATGTTTAAATTGGCACTATACAGAAATAAAAGGTATGAATGTCCACATTTCCTCTGCAGTGCATCACTGCTTGAGGCAAACTGCTAGTTCTGATGAACTGCTGCTCTGCTACTCCTCTGCCGCTGTATCAGGCCTAAGTCTGTTTGATGGCAGAGCTGAGCCCACTTTAATGTTTCACTTAATAAAACAGTATCTTAATCCAACTTATGAAACATCTATCTGCGTAGTTCTATTGCTTTCCCTGCAAAATCTCTAATTCTGTCAACAAGAAGACTAAAGTATGCCTTTTTATTTGAGCGTTGAGGGAGAAAACTGGGCTTTAGAAGGCAGCTCCCAAGGACTGTGGGCAGACACTACTTTGACCTCGTTGCTTTGAGTTATCCATTTATTTTGTTGTATTCACGTTTTACCCCATCCCCTTTAGTCCTGAGGAAGATAGCTTTTGAATTTCATAGGCAGTCATGACTGTGCTTGGAGCTTAAACGTTTATTGGAAAGACACACACAAAAGCCAATATAGAAGCAAAAAGAGATTAGTTTTCACTTCTCCTAAAACGTGTTTTTGCCAAAAGGGAGGAATTTAAATGACTCTGTGTTTGTGTGTGTGTGTGTGTGTGTGTGTGTGTCCCTTCTCGAGTGTGTTGGTATGTTAATCAGTTGTATTTGAGACATGAATAATCTGACACTGTTTCAGCCTGTACACAGTCCCTGTGGCATCTTATTGTTAGACCTATTGTTACTGTTACAAAGGAAATGAATGGACTGTAGCATGAAGCACATTCCTGAAACCCTTTTAACCAATGGGAGTTAAGGTCACATGAGGGTAAATGTAAAGGCTTTCTCTCTGGGTTGCCCAGGGATGTGCGTGAAAGTTGCATGTTTGGACTTGCTGCTATTTCCCCCAGCTGGAACCTATAAATATATTACCTGTTGGCAAAAAGTCTCTTTCCCCACAGACCACTATTATATTGTAAAATGGAAGTCTGCAAGAAATCAACAAAAATATTTGTATCCTCTGAGGTTTTCAGCATGCCCAGTCCCCAAAGATTATCAGTGTGTTTATTGATCACAATTTCCGCCGTTTATTTTGATGCCGGGAGGAGACTCAAATCCCCCGGGGGTTGTGTCAGGAAGGGCATCCTGCGTAAAAATCTGCCAAATAAAACATGCGGCGCTACCCGCTGTGGCGACTTGCGAATAAAGGAGCAGCCAAAAGTAGTTTATTTTGGTTTATGGCTTGAATCTGTTAATTCGACTGAGTTGGGTGTTTTGATTCAGTGTTTTGATCCTCTGCGATTTATTTGTGTTTCCTGTGGAATCTGCAGTTAATCAGTAGTGGCGAAGTCGGGTTTGCATGATTAGATCCTAAGCTGTGAGTGATTGGGGCACAGGAGCAGAAGAGGGAGAGAATAGGTGAGTGGTTTTCGGTAGTCATTGACATTCTGTGAATATGTGGATGCACAACATGTTATAGGTATCGATTTTTAAGGAGAGCCTGGGCAGGAACCAGGATGACCTTTAACCTTATTGTTGTATATATATTTTGTGTTATTTGTGTGTTGATCATCCTCATTCCTGAAAAATAGCAAATGCACAAATTTATTAAAATTTAATATTACCCAAAATGTGTGCCTGATCCAGTGTACCCAAGTGGTCAAATGCACTGCAACTCAAGAAAACACAAGAAAACAAAAAAATGTAACACTGAAACGAAACAGAAGTGTTTCTGGGGAGACAATAACCTGACAGAGCAGCTGTGGAAGTGACAAGCTAGCAGTAAAAGGCTAATGGCAAACATGTATCTACAGTATTATATGAATCATGTGATTAAAACACATATTACCTGCATCTTTCACTAATTCCCTACACTAATGAATCCACCACTTCTTCTAAGTGTGTCTCAGCGCATTGCTTCGCTTATTTGGATTTCTTTCACTTCAGCAGCCGGTGCACAAACGCAGAAATGTTTCTTTTGTGTTTTGTTCAGTTCTGTTGTGCTTTGTGTGCTGTTGCTGCATTTTTCTATTTGCTGGCATTTTCTTGAGTTGCAGTCTGTTCGATCTCTCAGGTCCACCATAGTCTGAGAACATTTTTCCACATATTTCACTGGGATCATTAGTCTTTTTGCAGTTTCGGGTATCGTCCCCTGGTGGTGTTTAAAAAGAATGCAGGTTAGAGGAACCTCCATGTCGACTTCACTTTTCAGACCCAGAAGCTACATCCATCTTTTATTCCGTCTATGCTCTTGATCTAGCTTGCAGTGGCAATCTGCTTTTTACTCCCATGATTCTTAGCTGTCATTTTATTTTATCTTCTGATCACCTCAACCACCCAGTTGCTGCCTTTGACCAACTTTGAATAACTGTGCACAAATTCCTCCTCTAATCTCACACTTCCTTCTTGACTTCGTTTCCTCTTTGCTTGCTTTTGAATTGATAGATAAATCTTTACAGATGTATCTGGGTCTTTCCCGGGGGATTGAAAATCCATAAAATTAGCTCTCTCTCGCCTCTGTTCTTTCCCATGCTTACAGACAAACCGACGAGTGCAGCAGCAAGATAAAAGCCAGTGTTATGTGAAAACACGAAATCACTCACTTTCATTTCATTTGAAAGGATCTTCCTAAAAAACCACTCCCTTTAGTCAAGGAGAGGTGTAGAGTCATGGATAGAGCTCAGCAGCACAGCAGTAGTATGGTTTCAGGCTTTACTAAAAACAGAGATTTTTGTCTGTATGAGATGTTCTCAGGCAGCTCTGTGTTATTCACCTGCTCTGTAGCCTTACTATCCACATGCTTTACTGAGAAACTGACTGAATATGTGTTAATGCACATCCTCCTCATGCCAGCTCGACTCAAAGCGCCATAGCTTTCTGCAGGCATGTAAAAATAAATGTATTTCACAATAAGCTCCTCAGTCTTACGAGTGCACGGAGTCATACACATTCAACAGTTTTGACAATATTCATTTAACTGCAGCCAATTAAAACTCAGGTAACAAAATGAATGGCTCTCTGGCCCTCACTCTAAAGACATTTTTAACTATTTCTCATGAATAACTGACAAATTCAGTTATTCAGCGGGGACATAATTTTATTCTCTCTGCTGAGGTTTCTTTATTGAAAGAGATAAGTGAAAGCAAATATACCCACAAAGAATATCCAGTCTAAATATATTGGCAGGAAAAGGAAAGATAGATAAAGCTCAGTTCAGTTTGAAAATGCAAATACTTCTGTGGGTTTTTTGAGGGTGTGTGTGGGTGATGTGATGTAAACTGTATCCTTGGGGTCTGCTCTGGAAATAAAGCTGAAGTAGCCCCCAGCTTGACTAATACTGTCATCTGAGATGGGAACATTTAGAAAACATAACATCTGTGAGGCGTTTTTGTTTTTTTCTTAAACTGTTTTGGAGATCTCAGTAGAAAGAAAGGCAGCACACACTCCTCTAAGCTCTTTCCCCTGAATAATCTAGCATTACAAATTCACAAGGTATGCTCAAAACCAGCACCTGCTCTTCGTGCTATTTTTATAGACAGCGCCTGAGTCACATAAGCTAAATGAGCCTCTTTTTAGAGTTTGCAGTCTGTCCAAAGCCCTCCTTAATACCCCAAGCAATTTCATTAGAATCCAAAATTAGCATGTTGTTATTGTTTTTAAAACGAGACAACACAATAACAATCCAGCCCAAATCAATTATGTTAAACGTACTTCTTATTTTACAGCTGTAGGGAAATATCATATAGTGTGACCTAAGTGGGAGGAGACGAGGGGGTGCTTGCTCTTCAATTTTCATTTCCATCAGTCTCCTCTACCGATATGGAATTCTCATGGGTGTCTTGGAGCAAGTTATCTCCTCAAAAAGAAAAAGAAAAAGAAAAAGACAATTGTTGATGGGGTGGGGGTGCTGGAAATATCTGGGTTGCGATGCATTACATCCCTAAATCTATGTGCAGAACATTTCTGCAAAAAGTTTATTTTTCCGACCAGCTTCATTTTCATCTTTGTCTCCTTCTGTTGCAGGAAAATGGAAAAAATGAGAAATGGTAACTGCAGTGCACGGCAGCTGAGAAGGAAATCACACTTAAAACCATGAGGGACATGTAGTGTTGACACTGTAATTAATACCCAAATTGTTTCTGTAGTTTGGAAGCTGCTCCACATGTCTTTTTTTTTGGCTTAATCCACCGCTAAACATGATTACTGGAACAACTCCACTTGCTCACAGATTTTGTTATGCATAAGGGTTCATAAAGTGGGGTTTCCAAAGAACCGCACCATCCTTGAGTGAAACACAAAAATGCATCTGAGAAATCCACATGTAGACTGCAGTCCAGTGCTGTAGCTTCCAGTCAGAAACATGAGGTGAGCAAATACAGCCAGCCTGTTTCTCTCCTGCAGGAATCTTTGGCATTGCCAAGAAACGCTCATTGAAATGATGAAAAGTGACTCATCCACAGATGAGAGCAACCGAGGAAGTTGCTTTGCTTTTTCTTCTTTGTAAACTCTCAATAATTGACAGTCTGTGAAGATTTTATTAGTGACTTCATAACAACAGGCCCCCTTTCCTGCACCTTCACAAATGATTTTATTTAATTTAAATGTACACAAGAAATCCCTCGTGCACAAATCAGACACAAAATATTTTCCCACTCACTGTCTTGTTTTCTCAGGCAAAAGCACGGAGCATTGGCAAACACAACAGCCTTCTTTTGATCTATACTGCTTATTAATTCAATCTGCTTGTTTGTCTGCCTGTTCAGCATATCCTGGTGGAAAAAAAGTGAAGCAAGCTCTTTGTTTTGTTTTATATGAGCACTTTTCACCCTGGATGACTAGGCAAGCATCTCATCATTGGTTATTGTGCTGCAGCATGTTCACTGACAAAGACATCAGCATGTGACTCACTCCTCACTCTCCTACTGTAATGAGAGCTCTTCCCCAGCTGGTGCTGCAGTCGCTGCTGTTGCATGTATGCTGGCACGGCAGAGCCGCGTTTAACCCTCTCACAGAGGGGATTCGGCTATGCAAATTTAGTTTCTTCATTCTTAAGGAGGAAGGCGTACTTCAGTTTTTGTCAGCATAACTAAAAAAAAAAAAGCACATTCATCAACCTGATTCAGCTGCAGCATAGTGACACCAACAATGCTTACAAACTGGAACATGCACAGAACCGGCTGGCTACAAGTAACAAATTAGCAGCTTTAAGAAATAAGTAATTCAAATAGCTGGGTGAAATGTTTGACATTTTAAATAAAACAAGCTGTTGAAGCCAGCTAAAATGATTGTAATTAATGTGCATGTTAGCTAATGTAATAGCTAACATATGGTGTATTGTACGGCTATTAAGGCCCCAGTTTGAATTCACCCCAGGTTTACTGGCTGTCATTCCCCTGCTGTTTCTCAGCTTCCTTATCTTCTGTCTACTGTCCTATTCAATAAAGAAAAAAAAAATGAAATGATAGAGATTAAGCTACATACTAACCTTTATTATAGCGGTTAATAGACAACAGAATTAACTGTTAGCTAGTGTAAAAATTGAAAGGCAGTGGCTTGAAACTGTAAATACTAAAGGGGAATTAATCAGTTACTAAGAGTAGGAAAAAGTTGCAGCTGATGGTGACTTTGAAAGAAAATGCAAGTAAAATATCAAAAATGTAATGAATAACTGAAATAGCTGAGCTTAATTCAGAGAATAATCCTTTTACAAAAGTCATGTGATACAGCACAGGAAAAGCCGGCCAAAGATTGAGCTTGAGAATCTTGGTAAATACAGCCAAGCAATGATGCGATGCAGAGTTCTAATATTTTGATTTCACCATTTGCAAACATTTTCAAAACTATGTGTGATAAATGTAGTCTGCGGAGCAGTTTGTGATGCATAAATTGCAGATAATGCAGCACTTCCCAAAATCCTCACCCTGTAAACCTATTGACTATAATAGGAAAACTCATACTTGATGAGGCCACACTCAGCCGAAGGTATGATCTGGCCAGTCAGACTTTCAAATTTTCCTCCCTAGTGATGCTGGTGACCTTTTCTTCTTTGTGACAATACCAAAGAAGAAAAGTGCAGACAATCGCTTTTTGCCTTTTTACTAAATCACCATAAATTAAAGAAGGGACACAGTTTGACAAGTTAAAAGTCATGGAGATAGATTAAAAAAATCTGCTTTTTTAAGCCAGCAGTATTAATATTTTAGGAAACAAACAAGTAAAGTGGTGTTTGCGGGCTGCACCACACCCGTTGTGCTCATCTGATACACTGTGGGGGTATGTACAACAACAACAACAGAAAAAAAAGTTGAGAGCCATTGATAATGTGCACCACAACCAACAATCACAACAGAATATAACATCATTGCTCTTCTTTGTCAAAGTGACTGCCGCAATAATAGGACACCGTGTGGGAAATGTTAGCTTGTTCTGTTGGCATTTTGTTCACTGTGTGAAATTTTGAGCTGGGTAGGCTACAGCTCTGCTGTTCAATAATCATAATGGTTGACAACACAAAGGGAAATGTACTTTCCTGCATGCAGCAAAGAGAATGGTGCAGTTATACAGATTTCAAAGCTGCTCCTCTGTCTCTTTCTGGCAAAACCACCTACACCCCATGACTCAGTCTGTGTTTGCTTTTGCTTTAAGAACAACTCAAGCATCTCAATTACTCAGCCAGTTCCTTCAGATTGTGAAGGGCTTTTCAGATATGAATCCAACTATAGAACTTCACATTACAAAAATCAGAGAAAGAATTTTTGCTTCCAAGAAAGGCCATCCTTCCTGATTTATTTGTCATTACATTTGAACATGTCTTTATTTGCAATATGTACATGTTGCCGTCACACAAGATAGGAAAGAAATCCCAAAGATAATGTAACAACATTGTTTTTCTTTAACGCGGCTTAAAGCACGACACGAAGAGATCACTATCAACCTGGCATTCAGCAAACTTCTTTGTTGCATGGATGTGTAGCTCATCACAATGAGGAAAAAAAAGAATAACAGCATTAAAACTTACGTATTGTTGTAACACTTTGCACAATACCATGTTGCCAAAGAAGCCAGCTAAAAACACATCATTTGAATGACACGCTACAAAACACAAAGTATCTTCATCGCTATCAGCAATAAAACTTTCTCCGTGAGATGAAAACAAACTTTCGCTATAGGTACAGTGATGGTGATGTGTGCATACACTGCAATCAGTAGCTTGTGAGTTAAGTTTGGGACAAGTGGTCAAAAAGGTGTCAAAGGTTATCAGACTAAACATATACAGATACATTATCCTGTCTTCAGAACCCCTTAAGAGTGCACTGTGGTCCATTTCTGACTTATTTTAGTCAGAAGATGATTGTTTACCCATAAAGGCAGTCAAAGACAACATTCAAAAGAAACTTTGGGGTTTTTGAATTAAACTGCAGCTCGGACCCCAAACGTCAAGCTTCCTCTTGTAGAGAATATGTAAAGATATTCACTCGTCATTAGCACATGAGAACAGAGTTACATTTTAGCCTAAAAATTTCACAGAACCAAGGATGTGTGTAAATGGATTGTTTACTTGCCTGGTTTGACAGCAAGCAGTGACATCAAAAGTGGCTTATTAGTGAAATTAATGTGGTTGTGCTATTTTAGGGCTATGCTCCAGAGAATATGCATTCCTTCAGAAAAAGCCATTAATGGGAGCTAATTGTGCACCATAACTGTCAGGTATGACTAATGCAGGACCTGTGCAGGGTAGCAAAGTGTATATCATCCCCTCTTGAGGCTTCACTGCTTGAAATAGTATCTGCCAGACTTGTGTAAAAACACAAGCTAAAATATCAGTAATTAATAAGCCCTTCTTGCAGACAATCTGTGAACTTGTCTGTTGAACGTCTTCACCTTCAAAGTGTGAAGGAACAAAGCGAAATCTCCCCTGTTTTATTAGCTGGAATAAGGGAAAGTGGGAAAAGGCATTGTGCAAAATATGAGCCTTTTGGTTTGTTTTTTAATTTAACTCAGTTGAATTTATGATTAAGGAAAGCTCTAAATCAAATAAATGATCAGAGCTAAAATCAGGACTACCACACTTGGAAAAGTCTACATATATATATACATATATTAGGAGTGCAACAATACTCGTATCGATATTGAACCGTTCGATACAGTGCTTTCGGTTTGAACAATACCAAATTTTTTATTTATTTTATCAACTTTTCTTCTGACGATGCTGTCTGTGTTAAGAGCTCAGTGGATCTGCGTTCGACTACTCCGCCTAGGCTGCACTGTCGAGTGCAGATCCACTGAGCGCAGCACAAGCTAGCAAGACAGAAGCTAAGCTCGTTGCAACATGGCAACTGCCTCAACGCTACCCGAAATTGAACCTCCCCCACCCTCATTCTCTGTATTGAACTTTCTTTTCCAAAGATGAGTGATTCCTCGATCAGATAGATTTATTTGTTTTATTATTTTGCTTTTGTTGTTTCAGCAACATTAAATTTAAAACTGTACTTTTGAGTTAAAATATATATTCATAATTTTAATAAATGACATATTAAAAAGGCATGAACATTTTTTTGTATCGAAAAAATATCGACCCGTGACACCAAAGTGTCGAACCGAACCGTGAATTTTGTGTATCGTTGCACCCCTAATATATGTATATATATATATATATATATATATATATATATATATATATACACACAGTTAGAAGTCTGGAATCTATATACGTCACCAAATGTTGCATTTCCTTGCTTCAGATTCACTGCTAGGCCTTTACTGTGGTCACATTTAATTGCTTATTATTGGGTTTGTATTTAACGACATGCTCGGTTCAGACAGATACGCACGAATTACTTCACCATTGAAGGATATGTAACTGTTTTGCCTTGGGTTGCTTTTGCAGTATGCTTTCCATTTCCACTGTGAAGTTCAGTGTGATCAGTTTTACAGCTACAGCTGAATCTGAGCAGAGTGTAGTCGTGTCATTATCATCAATAAACACCAGTGACTCAGTTCCACTACCAAATGCCACATTTGACCATTTGAATCTACTCCAGATCTTTTATTTGCTTAATTTATAATACAACGGTGCAGAAAACCAGGCCTCACCTGGCTGTGTAACTGCTTGTTAGTCCATTGTCCAATTATAAGTATTTTTTTAGCCTCTTGAAATTAAATACTAATTAAATACTTCTGTTAAACCACTTGAATG
Source organism: Aulonocara sp. 'chitande type north' Nkhata Bay (assembly GCF_057382095.1). Taxonomy (NCBI): domain Eukaryota; kingdom Metazoa; phylum Chordata; class Actinopteri; order Cichliformes; family Cichlidae; genus Aulonocara; species Aulonocara sp. 'chitande type north' Nkhata Bay. Next base: position 6,305,847 of record NC_141358.1, read on the forward strand.
AAATCGGAAAGTCTGCACATCTTGATCGTTTGATTTCCAACAAACCAGAATTTACACAATTAAGTCTTTGTCCAAAAACCAAGAACCTAACTGTATGTAAGTCCTGCTTTGAACTGACATTATGTACTTGATGTATATGGCATCCTTAAATGGCTCATGCTTCATTTCATATTTCATGCTGTGTTATCAGATGTATCACTTGTAGAAACACTGGACACCATTTGCCCTGAATATCTGGCCATCTCACATCTGTGCTTTACTTCAAAGGCCATAAATGAAAATTAGTTTAAGCAGTATTAATGAAGACACTTTTTAAACAGTAGAGAACACAAAAGGACAAACATTAAAAAAACAAACAAAATAAAGCAAATTTGTATGTATGTAGGCAAACATATCTGCATGAGCAGATTTTAGGAGTACTAGGGATTTGACAGATGGCTAGCTTTACTGAGGAAAAATGCAGGCCTGTGGCTCCATTGAGATTTTTCTGATTCATGCCAGTGCATTTGTTTTAATGAGAAGGGAACCGTGTTCCCTATTATAATTATTATTATTTTGATTTTCAAGAGTTTGATCCTTTATTGATGAACGCTCTATATTTTTTTTCTTATGTCCCTCTGGAAATAAGTCCTTTGTCATGGTTTAAGAAAGTGTAAATATTCTCACATCTTCTTTTTTTATTTTATTTAAATCTTGCGGTGTGAGGCAGTCAGCCCAGAGACAAATGCATTTTTGAGCTGATGGGGGCAGATTATAGTATATTAAAGACAATCCTAGGTGGCAAACTGAGATGATACAGGGCAAGACTCCACAGGGCAGCTCCAATTTTAACAGCAGCTCAAACAACAACAGTATAGTATTGGTTTAGGTGAATAAGTTACACTGTGTTGATCTGAACCTTCCTAAACCTCTGCTTGTTAATAATTGGTTAAGTTCAATAGGTTACTGTATGAGCTTCTCTCTTCAAAGTTTCTTTAGGGCTTGTGGAACCTAAAAATCCGTCAGGAGAGGATGAAGCAAACATGGATTTAAGCCATTGCAATGCAAACTGGGCTCCAACATGGAATGCTTCCTTTACTCAAACCCTCTGTCTCAGCAGTCTCTCTCAATCCACAGGCCTCCCTCTTCTTGCCCTCTTGCTTGACCTCTCTCCAGTCACTGTGGCAAATCTTGGCTGACAGAGGGCCTGCAGGGAGAGAAGTCTGGAACAAAAGGAAGGTGGAGGGGGGGAAAAATTGTACATCCTGGAAAAACTTTCCTCAAAGTCTGCAGGCGCAGTGACATTCCCCAGAGGACGGTGTTCTCTTCCTGGGCTCCCTGGAGGTGTTTGGAAAGAAGGTGTGACTGCTATATGTGCCCTGGTTTAGAAAGGTAGGCAATGAGCGCTACCACTACCCCTACATACACACCGGTGCCTATAGTGATGGAGAGGGCAGCTAAGAACAAAGCCCTTCGGGAGGCGATGTTGGCCAGCGGGAAGTCACCTTTGTTCACTGCCTTAGTGGTCTGTAAAAGGGAAAACAAAGAAGAAGAAGAAGAAAGTCAGAGGCTGATATCATTTGCAACGACTTCAAGAGAAATGGTGAGCCACTGAAAAATATGTTGTTTATCGTTTCTATTGCAATGTAAAACCTAAAGTCATGGAAATGGAGAGACCAACTGACTGACCTGTGCAAATAAATACATGAACTGAATAAAAAATGCATTGCAGGACTAAGAAATCGCAATCAGTGTGAAAATGTGAAGGACAGGAGGTTATGGTCACCTCAGCTGCTATCACTGAATGACAAAAATCGTATGGGGGGAAACAAGATAGATAATTTATCATTGAACTAAAAAAATAATAATTATTTTCATGTTTATATATCACACAGTTAATCCATGCTTTCAAGTCACAGAGTGTAAAGCTGGTTCTTTGTGTGCCCACACTGCTTTTTTCCCCCTCCAAAGAGTGACTCCCACTGACATGACCCATTTACAACAGGCACATATAGATCCTCTTCACGAGCCCCTGTTAGTGTAGCTAGAAAAAGCAGCCGTTAAACCGCAGTAAATACTAGTTTTTGTTTTCAATCAAATAAGAATCCTAAAATTGGTGTTATATTTTGTCCTCTGGCATACATTTATTTTTCAAGCAATCTGCTTTTATAACAAAAACCACTCTGAGAGCACAAACCTCTGCCAAGGCTTCTCGTTGTCTGGGCAGTATTTGGTTTCAAGGAAATGGGAAATGGCATTGAGATCTTTATGCATTCATTTTGCTTTCTTTGTTCTTTTTATTCATTCTTTAAGAAGCGTGTTGTACAATAAAAAGTAATTTCAGGCTTTTCTTTTTTCTCTGTTGAAACCCATTTTAATATACTTGACATGTTTTTCAGTACAATTATGTTTTACTTTACTTACTAAACTTAATTTTAAATGTTTAGTGATAAATGTCAAGCGAAAACGTTTCTATTGATTTTTTGTTTGATAGTTTTGTTTTCCAAGTAAAATCATACTTGTTCATGAGCATGTATTCAAATTGTTATGTATTTAAACACTTAGCCTTTTACTGTAATGTATATAACAACATCAAAATAAAATATTAATAATATTATAATAAATATAATATTTATTCACTGTTTTCCCATTCATTGTCAATACAAACAATGGCAGTGATAAACATATTTTTAAATACCTACAGCTTTACTATCACTTTGACTTTCAGATCAACCTATTAACATTAAAGGAAAGGTCAAAGGTCAAATGGGGAATGATATTTTATATCGTTATACTGCACTGTACTTTCAATACTAAGAATCATAGTTTATAGGTGAGGTTATAAGGCTTTTGTCAGTTTTTAAATCCATTAATCATTAAGCTGACCTTTAAGACCTTGTAGGATGAAAGCCAAGTTTTAATGAATTGTTAACATTACCCAACTCTACACACATACAAAGTTTTATCAGAAGTGATTCAAAACTCTTTGAGCTTTTCTGTGTTTACAGACATGAATGATGACACGCATGCAGGTACTGCAGCCTTTTTTTCTAAGTATATATGCCAACTGGAAAACCAATTGACAAAAAGAAAAATATATATATGTATGTATACATTTACAATATAATCACGTATATATGATTTGCCATTTGACTAAATTTGATTTGTATATTTAATCTGTCTGATTTGCGTTTCCAGGAAACTACTGACTTTGTGTTTTACAGTGCAAACACTGAAGCGATTATGTTGCATGATTCAGCGTAATGAATATAAGCTTGAGCATTAATATAGTGTATTTTTAGAATAGAATAGAATAGAATAGAATACTTTTATTTGTCAATTTCTTCAAATGTACTTGCCATACAAAGGAATTGAAATTACGTTTCACACTGTCCCATGCGTAGACATTGACAACAATAAGGTGCAGATGCACAACAAAAACAGCCCTAACAATAAAGTAATAAATAGTAATATAATAATATAAATAGTGCTAAAAGAAATACTAAAAATATATATATAGTTGCAGGTGTGTGCAATTGCAATGCAAGTCAGGAATGTTTTCAGTTCTTGGTTCAGAGAGTGTTTCTTTGTTGGAGAGTGTGCGTGGGTGAGGGGGAGTAGAGTCCAATCTGTCTTCCTATACTTCTGCCAATCTGGTGATTATGCTGGCTGGGAGTCGGGAGGGAAGAGAGTTCAGCAGTCTCACAGCCTGGTGGATGAAGCTGTTGGTGAGCCTGGTAGTGCGGGAGTGGAGACTTCTGTATCTCTTTCCAGAGGGCAGGAGGCTGAACAGACAGTGCGCGGGGTGGGTTGCATCGTTGACAATTGTGATGGCTTTGCGGGTGAGGCGAGTGGTGTAAAGAAGAAGTGTATTAGAAGAGTCTATGGTAAAAGAAGAAACTAAATGAACACTGTGAGATTAACAATGGGCAGTACTTACATTCTCAGAAATAACAATTATTTGATACGTAATAACTTCAGAAATAAACAGACTGAAACTTGGTTATGTTTTGAAGTGGTCCGTTTCCTGCCTCATTAGTCACTGTAGATGTATATTAAACATGTTGGTTGTATTTAAACACATCTAAATGTAATCATGTAGGCGAAAAATTCATCCTAATTTTGTGGTGATTGTAATGTGAAGTCTGGGCTCCAAAACACTGAGCTGAAAATGATTATAAAGCAGGGAGCTGCAGAGTTGTGCAGTGTTTGGATGTAGTATTTGGAATCTACATCAAAACATACATTTTTTTAGCATTTATCATCACACTATAATTATTGTAATATATGCATGCATGTATGTTTCCTATCTCCCACACATAGGGCGGGGGATTTGCTAGTTAATAATGGTAAATAGAGAATCTCCTCTCTAAAGCAGGAGCAGGTATAAAGACTTGTGGTTGCTGTGCTATGTAACCTTTAGCTATCTTCTTGTTCAAATGGATTTCCTCGCCAGAAGGGAAAGGAAGGGAAAATAGACTATTTTGATTTCTCTTTTTCATTTAGTTCACTGAGTGGAGGTTATCCCTGAAGCAGAAATTACAGAGCATAAACTGTTATATTGGCGTTTTTTGGCCTTTGTATTGGCTTTTTAAGTTTCTTGTTTCATTTTTCTTCCACTAAATTAAAATAAATTCAGTTTTTTTATTACAATGCCTTACTGTATTTACTACTTTTTTTTTCTTCACAGCAGTCAAAGATTCAGCAGTCTCCAGTGTTCAACATGTTTATAAATTACAACCATAATTCAATGTGCCAACAACACAACACAGTCAGATGGGTGTGAACCTGTGCTAACAGAATTTTGAAATGCATTGTGTGGATGCATGAAATGGCCTTCATTATTCTTGTATCCAATTTAATAATGATGTGTGGCATGTGAGTATGATGAAGTTGGCCTTAGGGTCACACTAGCTCACTCTGCCACTTTCATTTTGGAGGTGAGCCACAGCACCAAGTACATGAGGTAACATTTCTTAATAAAATATCAATACTTGAAATGTGCAATTCACTTGTATTTTTATTTTTTATTCCTATTTATTCTATTTATCCCCTTTGTATATTTTATTTATATTTGTCTCTGTATTTATATATGTGTGTGTGTGTGTGTGTGTGTATATATATATATATATAACAGTTCTGTAACTGTAACTTCGGTCGTTGCTGTGCTTTTTTTGGAAGTCGAATTTCCCAGAGGAACCCACCCGAGGGATTAATAAAGTTCTATCTTATCTTATCTTATCTTATCTTATCTTAAAAATCAAGGTTAACAAGGATTGCACTGCTACTCAGGTGCAGCTCTCTCAGTAGTCAGAGAGTTTGCATCTGGCAGAGGCAGGGAGTGGAACCCTAAACACAAAGTCTCCATTAAAAAAAAAAAAGAGCTATACTTGGTTTGACCTTTGACTTTGAAAGTCTTGCATATGAGTTGCTTTTGTAGAATTGCTTTGCTCAACATAAGGGAAAACTGAGAAGAATTCTGAAATCTTCTTCTCATTGAGAAGAGCGAGCTGGTTCAGGTATGTAGTCTAATAGCATCTTTCTTTATTTAAGTGTGGTCTTGTTGGATATCTGAGGGGAGAGAAGAAATACTGACTGGAGTAAGGATTACTTGAAGTTTACTTTTTTAACATAGTATAATCTGAGATAGTTCTCGAGGCTTTCTGAAGGCCTTTCAAAGTTGCTTTTCCTTGAAGATTGGCTGTTTGGTTTTTTCTTGTGCTAGTCATATAAATAGTAAAACAAAATCTGTCTTTGTAACATTAAGCCAGTATAATGTTTAAGTATTGCACTTAAAATTTAATATTTTATACAGTACTGTATAATGCTAATACTGTTTTTAGCCGCCTGTAACAAAAACACATAATTTATTCTAATTTCTTTAGTTGAATCTACAAAAAAAAAAGCCAAAGATGACATAACACAGTATTTTTGTAGCAATAAGGTGATTCCCAAATAGCTGTTAGCTGAAAACGTATCTTGGCATCGAGTGCAACATGTCCTTAAACAAAATGAGGACATTTTCCTTCAGGAAAATGAGGATAGTAGAGAAAATAGAGAGTGGAAGATGCAATAAAAAGTGGCAAGACTATTTCCTAAACTATATTTGAAGGTGATGCTGACATTTTTTACTATTTACAAAGAAGAAAATCCAGCAATGACGTTTGACAGGACCCGAGAGATGCATCTGGCTCTTCAGTTGATCCATCTACTTGCGTCATTAGAAATGGTCTTACTGGGAGACCATGTGAAACATACAGTGGAACAGTATCAGCCATAGATTGGCCTCCCCAGAGTTCGGACCGCAACATTTTTGAAGCAGTGTGGGAACATCTTGACAGAACAGAACAAAAGGCAGCACACATCTAAAAAGAGCTTTAAATGTCCTTCAAGAAGCCTGGAGAACTATTCATCAATCAGACTCAGAATACTTTATTAATCCCTAAGAAAATTATTTGGTCACAGTTGCTCCAAGACAATAAGAACAGTAACAGACTGAACTAAATTAAATAATACAATATATTACAAAGTGACAAATTTAAGAAATTGGCTCTAATACATGCAAACAGCTTAGTTCAGTCTTTCTTCAATAATGAAGGTGCTCATACCAATTATTGACATTCAAACTTATTAGAATTGTGCAAACTCTGTGTTTGCCTTAGAAACTGTATTATGTTTGCACGTTTTAATAAATCGCCGCACCTACTTCCTGTTCTACCAGCAAAATATAAGGAAATATCGGAAGGCTCAACTCTTTCGCACATTACAGTACAGTTTACAGAAATACAGTGATAACAAAGAATGAGTGCAGTGTGCGATAAATCTAATGTAAAATATATATTGAAATTTCTATTAGGAAGATTGTCTTGATGCTAGCTCTGTTTAGATTACTGCACATCCCTCTCTCCCGTTTCCCCACTTCAAACTCATCACTTTTTCCTGAGGTCATTTATTCTCTGCCAAACCAATCAGATTGTGCTTTCTCTCCCACTGCCAGGTGTTATTTTAGTGTGGAATTAATGCAATTCTCTTCAACCTTACTGGTGGGTTCTTCACATCCCTCCAGTTCTCATGTCATCACTCCTCATCCACCACCAGGGTCTAGACTCCATAAAATGACTAACCCGTTAAAATAATGACATCACAATGGGGTCTACTCACAAAAGGCTAATGGCATATTTCTTTTCCCTTTTGTGCATATTAAGTCGAATACATTATTTTAATTACTCTTTAAGTGTCTTGCTTTATCGCTCTCTCCTGACAAAAATATTGTATTATTCATAGTCTCTGCCAATTTGCACTACAGTCATGCAAACAGCGACAAAGCAGCTGTACCAGAATATGACCTCTAGTTACTCATGCCTTCCTCCATTTAGCTCGAAATTCTGGATCTCATTCTCTGCAGTTTCTCACCAGGGTAAAATAACTCCAGTGAAGCAGATATAAATGAATTTTGCATATTTAGTCTGGCTTTAGCCAATTATATTAGAACAGAACGACAGGCATTGTTTATGTAGTCATTTCAATATATTGTTAAGAACATAAATGCAGACAGGATTAATAATCAGTTGTTTTCTGCTTTTAAGGAAGCATTGTTAATTGCCATGAGCTCAGAGCTCAAGAGGATTTTTTGATGCTTACTGGACGGAAAACTTTGTGTTGGGGTTGTTTTTTAGGGTACGGAGACAATTACGAAGCATTTAAACAAAATCAGATGCCTAAAACTTTCTGTATGTTTCTGCGAGTGCCCACAGCAAGTGAAGAAGATGTTTCACTGCAGATTACTGAAAAACCAATCACTTGTTTGAATTCCTGACTTTTGTGGATGTAGCCCTGGCTCAGACACAACGCATCTGTCAGAACCTTCTGTAGTTTTGCAGAATGCACGCAGAGTGGCCATTAGGAAGGGTCTTGTATCACTTTGATTGTTTGAACTTAATAAAAAAAACAGCACAAGGTATTGCCACTTTGCTCTGTTTCTCTAAGGCTGAGCAGATTTTTGAAGACAAAGTTAATAGTCCAAGACAAAGACAGCTAGATTAGAGCCAACGAGAGAGGCTCTTTAGAAAAATGCCTCGAAAGGTCAGGAAGAAAATCCAGACGAAATATGTGCATTCGAGGCAGCCTTCAGCTTCCACATCAATACAGTAATCACTGGAACAGAAGCACCATTATGAGGGGTTTATGGGAAATTAGGCTTTAATTTGCTTTCAAAATGACACAAAGCACATTCTCCCTCTGACAATATATTAGCACAACCCCACAGAGGTCTTTGGGGACACTAAAATAGTTCTGACTTGTTTTGAGATTCAGACTGAAGAGGGGTTTTTTTCTACAGAGGCTATTCAAAGGGCACTCACTCGAGGGTCAGTTTCTCTGGTGCATTTGTCAAATATGATACGCAATGTTTGTCAGTTAAAATGAAATCAAGGCATTTTGTGACAAACTGAAATAATTCTGTAATGTGGACTGAGAGTGATGAAAATATCGCAGCTTAACTTTTAACACTGTCAATCATTGTATTTTTCCTTGAATACCCTTGAGAGCAAAATGGTTAGAAGCATTTAAGGCTTTATCTCCACCACCTTGACAAAATGATTGAAATGTGGTGTCATAGAAAAAAGATAACATCTGAGACTCGGCTGCATGGAGACTCGGCACCCTTAACAGGTTTTTCTTCCAAACAAACAACACTCGACGCCCCCTTCTCTGTGTCTGTGTCTCCGCCTCCCTCGCACAGACAGGCACAAATAGAGAAACAGTTTCACTATAACGAGCTCATTCATTTTCATTCTTTATTATGGCTCGTACGCCATACGATAACTTCAGGGGAGTCTTATTTGCAAGATCGTGAAATAGATTGTTGCTGCTCCTCAGCCCTGCACTTTCCAGTGCAGATGTCTCAGAGCTAAGTGACGAATTTATCAGCATCTCCAAAACAAAACACTCACCCAATTAGCGGCAATAATTGAAACTCAATTCCGCTTCCCAATCAAATGCTCAAAGCTAATTTCCCTCAGATATTTATGGTATTCCAGTTATTATCAGCTGATGTGTGCGTTTGTGGGGGGAGGTTAACACTGAATCTCAAAATTGTGCACCACAAGTTACCATAAAGACATTATGCACAATAAAAGCCGTTGTCTTTGGCGAACAGCGTTACAGCAGCATATGAATGCATGTCTGTTTTTGTGTTAAGGTGTTTGCTGACGCCTTCACTCACTCGTCTCCTTGGCAAAGCAGCGGCGCTGTATTTGACTAGGCCTGACCTTCCAGTGGAACAAAAACACTATTGATCTGCCATCCACAGAGTCTATTACAGTCGCTAACGTGTTTGTTTTTAAATGTCCTTAGAGTAAGTGGTGAAGCTGATGTGCTATCATTTCTAAAATATAAATAAATAAATTTCTTTGCCCTTGTCACATCTACAGTGTTCTACAAAGACAGAAAGCTCTGCCAAAGCAATGAAATGAGCAGGGTGTGTATATGTGAAAGGAACCTGCGACAGAGGTAAATCCCTATCTTAGAAAACTGATTTCCATCCCAGTTTGCATGTTAGGTGTGTTTTAACAGTCAGGTACAGGAGTGGATAATTCATTTTCCCAGAGGGCACATGAGAACCTGGGACTGTTGTGGAAGGTACAGCCTTCTACAACAGTCCCAGTTTCTCAAGCGGCCCCTTGAGACAATTAATTGCCCAGCCTCGGTCAGGTAGCTTGTTGTAGGTAGGCAATATTTATAAGCATGGCTTAGGGTTGCTTAAGCATTCTCTCTCAGTAGATCTATTGAAGCTTTCTGATTGAAGTAAAGGGTAAATCAATATAGTTTTCATATACGGAATTTTCTTGATGCACTGATTGGAAATTTCAAAAACGTAACTGATTTTGCTATGTGGTCCACAGCTCTTCCAAAACAGTGCCCTCAACCCAGCAGCGAGCGAAACGCATGCTTTGTTGTATCTGAAAGCTCCATTTGTCTGATTTTTACCCCCAAACATCATTGTGACAGACAGATTACCTTAGGCAACAATGCAACATCTGTTTATTGTTTTCTCTCATCAGTTCTGGACAGCACATTCTCATCCCAGGGCATCACTTACTGCTGTTCCGGCAAATGACGCAGGCAGAGATGCACACAGGGTGCGTGCCATGGAAATATTAGATTTGGAAAAATAGCTGTCTTATTTTTGAGATCTACAAAGTACTCATTTGGAGTGGCAGTGGAATAATCAGCCAGAAGAACATGGCTTTGAATTTAGGGACTTTGTTTTGCTCTTTGCTTCGCTTGCACCGCTATTTGGTTAGGTTTGGAAATTGAAACAGGGTTCGCTTGAATGCTCGCAGGATTGGGATGTTGGTATCACTAAGGATAGGATTCTAAGATTAACAAAGTCTGAATGATACTATTGATTGTGTGATGATTGCACAGTTTAGGAGGACCAGTTGCTAATCTTGCTATTTGAACCCATGTCTAAAACAAAAACACAGAAAATCAAAATTATCCTTTAATTATAATAATAATAATAATAATAATGGATACTTTATTGATCCCCATGGGGAAATTACTTGCTTTTCTCTGCATTTGACCCATTCACTCAGTGAAGCAGTGGGCAGCCCACTAAGCAGGCGCCCGGGGAGCAGTGTGTAGGGACGGTACCTTGCTCAGGGGTACCTCAGGGTAGCCGTTAAGTGGATTCGAACCGCCGACCTTCCGATCATGGGGCGACCACTTTACCTACTGAGCTATCCCTGCCTAGATAACATCCAATCCAAAAAGGAAATCTGACTCAGCTACAACTAGTTATGGTTTGTGTTGGCTTCTTTTAATGAGTCATATATTCCTCAGCCATTATATTTTTATGAAGTAAAAGCTGATAAAGATTCTGATTTTACCTACATGTTGAGTTGATATTGCCATTATTGGCCACCAGTGCAGTGCAAATGCACCGGTAAGCATACTCAGACATGTGCTCTGCTAGCTCCTATAGAATCACCACTTTCAGGTTGGTCCTTCTGAATAACGGCATGAAACGAAGACCAGTGAAGTGGGTTATTGAACTATAAAATTAAGCGATCCCAAACTTCCTCCATATCTTTGAAATCCTGACAGCTCTTCAGGAAAGCACCTTCTAAAGGGGGGAGATTGGCAGAAAAATCATCCATCCCTAAACACAGCCATCACTTCCCCATAATTACCCAGGAAGAATCAAATTAGCTCCTGACAAGATAATTCACTGACGGGCTTAGACTACTTGCGCCCAAGATAAGGCAGCTAAATGCTTGAGCTTTTGATAAGAATTTGTGGTCAGACGCAGGGCAATTTAATGAAAAGCTTGTCTGTCTCTAGCACGTTTGTGTGTTTGTATGTGCAGTGCGTGTGTTTACATGCATTTTCGGACATACTGTGTGTTTACGCTTGTGCTGTTAGCCTTTTAATGTGTTGTCTTTATTATGCTGATGATTCACAGGACAGACTTGATTAGCGGCAAGACAAGAGGCACTCCCTGTGCTCTTTGGTTGACATAACATCATCAGAGTCATTTCAAAGAGAACTGAAAAGAGGGAGGAAGTCTGGCTGGAATCTATTAGATACCTATTATGTTGTGATTGCAGACGTTACTGAAAAGAAAATATTGGTAAAGCTTCTCGCTTCAGATTACGTTGTTTAGGGTCATTTTTAGTATTTTTTTATGCTGGACTGCAATAAAACATTTGTTTTTAGTGCATCAGTCAAAAGAATGCCAGTGTGTCTGCAAAATAATTACGGCTCATCTTTCCCAAGGGCTCACCATCTTTAATACATCAGCCCGCCTTTAATTGGGTTCATCTTCAGTCCTCTTGAAAAGTCTACACGTTCAGAGATCCTCTCTCATCTTATTATTTTGAATACAACCTTTCTTGGCATTTACAGATAGAACCTTGAAAGTGATTTATAGACTCTTCCTAAAGGAGGCTCTCAGCCTGTTTACAGAGCATCAAGCAGCCATTACAGATTGGCCTTGAGTTATTGATGCATAGCTCAGTAAAAATTGGCCTTGTAGTAAGCGAGTCAGCTGTCAGTCCTTTTTTAAGAGTGAAGGCTCTTAATCTTTTGGTAATGAGTCATACATAAAGACGGATAGATGTGTGTGTTTACATGTTTGTGTGTTCCCATCTCTACGAATTTATAGAAGCATGTGTATGGGTGATTGGGGGGGGAAGGGGTGGGGGCATGCTAGACCTTGACAACCAGATGCTGCATCATTCATGTGTGACAGACCACAACTTTGAAAGGGTATGCATTGCATGCCTGTGTTAATATGTGCATGTGTGGCCTCACCCCTTGTGAGAAGTAAAATGCTGCAATCCCCAAAGGCCAGAAACAGCAGAGCATGGAGAATATGGCCAGGCCGAGATGATCTCGTGGAGGGACAACTATGAAGTTGTCTTCACTCTCGCTGTCGGTAGAACAGTCTGTCTGCACAGAAAACAGCAGTTAATGTTAAAACATATAGCCATTTAAAATTTCATGATGTATATGGGCAGACTGTGTAGTTTCAGTGGCGATGTAGCAGTAAACAGGTGGTTTGAGAAAACACTGGAATTGATTCCTTTTGATTTTTGATGCAGACAGCTGCATCAAAATGCAGACAAAGACTGATGCCACTCTTATGCTTTGCAAAATTTAAGGCTATTGACAACAATCAGTTAGTATACAGCCTGGAGAACTGTAGAGACTAACAGCTAATCTACCCCTGCACAAAAGGCCACAAGCACTTCATTAACTGAAAAGCTATATTTTTGTCACAACTCATAGCCAATGACAAGATGGGTTGTTATGCCAATTGTGACTTTGTTTACAATAGTAAAAACAAAAGTAAAAATAATAAACATGAAGTATGTGGAGTCAGAGGTATCAGTTGTGGCATGGATGATTGAGATAAGCATTTTTCTGTTGTTGAAAGTGGAGTGGATCTTTTTGTTACTTAATTTTCTTAGGTCATTTTTTTCAACCCACAAGACAAAATTTTTTGTTGCTAAAAGTTTTTGCTGCATCTGAAATTTTTGAGTTAAGATCTCAAAATTTTGAAATGCAAAGAAAAAATTTAAAAAGCTAAAAACAAAAAAACCCACTACAAATGGAGAAAATAACCTGAAATTTCAAGCTACCAAGTTGGAATTTGTGTTGACTTGTGAATGAGAAAAAAATGTTTGTTTGCTTTTTTAGTGCCAGAATAAAGCTTCCATGGTAAGTAGGCAAACTTTGATTCTATTTGACAGAACTCTGTTTTATGTGCTAACCAGTTTTTGGTTGAAGACTAAAGTTAAAACCTGACCAACTTAGGTTAGATATTAGCCATTCGTCTTTTGGTATCGGCATATATAATAGCCCAAAAATGAACATTTAAAAAGATAGCAACCAGCTGATCCAAACCAAAATAAATAACCAAACAAAACAGATATTAGCAATATCTGTTTATATTAGGTTTGTGAGAAAGAAAAAAATAATCAGCCATTATATTGAAATATCTCAGTTTTAGATATTGGTATCACTCTTAAAACAGATTCAATATCCTCTAATCCTCAGTGAAAGCACAAGCATTATTAACCGTTGAACAGTTTCTAACTACTGAGATAGAAATTTCTCATTGCAAACTCATAGCAATACAGGTAATACAAGTAATATCACCAAGACACCTCATCCTGTATATTTTTGGGCGCCTAAGTCCAACCATGTGGAACTTCTGTAAATTTTCTGTCACTGGATGATGAAATTTGCCAACAAACATGCAGATAAAAACAGGATTTACTTTAAAATACATATGAGTAAGACTTCATTTATATGGTACAGCAGTCTTTGTACAGGTAGAGTTGGTTTTCAAGTTGAGTGGGTGGGAAAAGAATCTCCACTTATTGAGAAAGAAAAAGGCATTTGTGTAATGGGAAACAAAACATACCAGCGTATGCAGGATCATTTGCTTCCACATAATGTCACAGCTCACATTTATAGACTTTTGGTAATGGCCCATTAGTTTCTCATTAGTTCTGAGATATGCAGATTCCTACATTTTGGCATCTAAACAACAGATGGCATGAAAAAAATAGCTACGGTTGAAAGTACACCCCATTTCAGATGTGAAATAGTTATGAATCAAACACACCTCCTCCCTAAAGCTTTATGAAACTATTTCACGCTCCATGCAACATTTCTCACAAGAAACTGCAGCAAAAGAGAATAGATGCTCATACATCTGCATACAGTTTAGGATGATGCAAATTCAGAGTCCTGATCCAGAGCTGAAAAGATCAGTATGTGTTACAATTCACAAGTCGGTACAGGACGTTCTGACTACGTCATTCTCTAGCATGCACGTATACAAACACGTTCCTCTTGCGGCTTTGTTGTTGGATTCTTCGACGAAGCCGAGACCAAGTACAGAGATTTATTTTCCAGGGATGAAAAGAAGTCTCAGATTGAGGCCACAGTTTCTATATGAGACATTAAGCTGCATCCTTCCCACATTATCCTGTTTGAAGGATGATCCAGCATGAGGGTGGAACATGGAAAATAAATGAAAAATTAATCAAGGCTAACAAATTGTGGGTGACTATTGTGTCAAATAAATAGACGTCAATTTTGCTCAACATTTCAATAAGAGAGATGATGTCTGCACAGATGTTGGATGTCAGGCAAAAGGTCAGGGAAGGAAGGCAGAGTACGTGAGAATCGTTATGATATATGATCTGACCAGATAATAATAATTATTATTTTTTAAGATAGCTATAGTGACAATTTTATTCTTTTTTATACAAGTTCTGGTTAAGGCAGGGGTGTCAAACTCCAGTCCCGGAGGGCCAGTGTCCTGAAACTTTGCTGCAGCACACCTGAATAAAATTAGTAGGTCATTAAGAAGACTACAGAACTTGACTGTATGCTGAGGTGGCAGTTCAGCCATTTGATTCATGTTACAGAAGCTCATGAGTGAATGAACATGGTGCAATAAAAGTACTTTTAGAAGTTACCACCTTTCCTATCGCTCACACGTTGATTCCAGATATTGTATCAAGAACCAATCCTAGACCATGGCTGGCTTGATAGAAGAGTGTACAGTTTTTACTTAAAAATGCATTTCTGATGTTTATTTTTGTGTTTCATATCGGTGAACAAGAGTGCAGAACAGTGACATTAGCATTATATTGAAAGTTACGCTTCTGTAAACATGTTAGAGTATTGGAAATACATTTGGTTTGAGGGCAAAACAGTTTTTAATTAATTTCAATAACACACCCTCCTTGTAACAATGTTGCCTGATTGATGATGAGGATTAGCGGGTGGGTGGCTGAGATGTATGGGGGCCCTGCCCACCGATGGAGGGGGAAATACTGGTTTAATCGTCTCCAAAAATAGACCCTTTGAATGCAACCGTATTAGAGAAAGTAATTGAGCCGCAGAAGAACATTTCTAATTTCTCTGTGCACTCAGACAATGCCACGCTGTGTGAAAAGCTTTGCCTACAAAGCCGTTAAAAGCTGCAAAAACGGGCCCCTGTCTAGGTGGTCAATATATTTTCATGCTCTTTATAATGACATGTGGACACCAGAAGGTTGCAACACATGAACATAATGCAGCTTAAAGAGTGCATAATGTCAGTCTGCTGTTGTGGCCTTAAGCAAGCACTATGGTGCAATCTCTGCAGAGCCAGCCCTGCTGTGTGCTGTGCCTTAGAGCTCCCTGACAATATCTGCACAGCCTTCTGGCTGTTTGGAGAATCAAAACACACATCATCCAGGGATTCTATTGGCTTAGATTACTGTGGGGAGAAAAGTTCAGGAAGCAGGGGAGGCAGGCAGGTGAAGATTTAGGTTGTCTGAAATCAGTGCAGACCTGCAGATAAGTCTGTGTTTAAGGAAGGAAGGTCATTAATCACAAACCTTCAAAGTAAAACAGGCCACTAACCCGTCTGGAAGACTGTCTCAGTTGTCAGTGAAATTACTTTATCTTTTACAGCATTTTTCTCAAAATTAATGATGGGTATGAAATCAAATCAAGAGCTGAATGACGTTACGGGTCGCAAACTTCTTTACCGGGTTTACAGAAAAACCCATCAACAAAAACTGTTGGATACTGTTTGTGACCACAATATTTAAACTTAGCCCTGCTTCCTGGCCCAACAAAAGCTTATTATTGTTATTAGAATATAATGGTTATTAGAACTGGAAAGTGAATGATGACAAAGGACCGCGTTACCTAGAACAACACAGTGAATCACAGAATAGAATAGCCCTTTATTGTTATTGTACATGTACAATGAAATCATGGTTGATCCACTTCAACTGTGTAGGAATAAAATGTAAATAGCAAGGCAGCAGCAATAAATAAAAAACTGGAGAAATATATAGAAATAGAAACATTTCATTATTTATCATCATTTATTTCACAAAGCTTGAGGGGATAGGTTAATTGGAAAATCCAAATTGCCATTGTGTGAATGGTGTGAATGTGCGAGTGAATGTGAGTGCGAATGGTTGTCTGTCCCTGTGTGTTGGCCCTGCAACAGACTGGCGACCTGTCCAGGGTGTACCCCGCCTCTCGCCCTATGACAGCTGGAATAGGCTCCAGCGCCCCCCGCGACCCTGAAAAGGATAAGCGGAAGCGAATGGATGGATGGATATTTCACAATGATTGCTTCTAAAAACACACCCTGCAAACCGTGCTGCTTTAACCTCTCTGCTCTGTGTCTCTGTTAAGCTCAGCTAAGTTAAATAGACACCCAGACCACAAGAGTTCCAGATAAATACACCACCACACGTTTTTAGTTTGTAATAGGAGATGCTTAAGTAAGAAAACCTTTATATTATTTATTACAGACATATTTATCTGGAAGATGCTGTAGATTATACCTTCAGTTTAAACAGCTTTGTAGTTTTTTGCCAAACTTTAAATGAGCAAATGCGCATGTGGGTTTGTTATGAAATGTTTATCTCTCCAGTAGCAGAAAGGACTAATGACTTGTGTATGCAGATGATGCTATCTGTGCTCAGATATCTCCTACGAGGTGTAAATCCTGTCAACATGCGGTAACTGGCTGACAGTTAATGAACAGCTAACTGATGATTTCACCATTCTGCTGTGACAGCTTAAACAAAAGCTTGTGTAATTTGCACTACAGGAAATGTGCCCCCCAACCTGTAGAATTTAATTAAATGTTTTATTTATTGATTTATTTTCATCAGATCTGATGTCATCTAAATGTCACAATTCCTGATGACAACAGCAAGATCATTTTTAATCTTTGCAAAAATCATAGGGAGGATTTTCACAAATTTGGGTACCGAAGCATTTTATTTTATTACACATTACATGTATTATTTCATAAAATAACTCATTGTGTGTGTGTCTACCCGATAGTTTAGTATGCACTTCTGCCATTATTTTGTGAACAAAATTAAATACATCATTTTCCACTAATATCCAAAACAGTGCAATAAAAGAAAATGAAAGTTATATCTTCAACTACTTTAAAAGCAAAAGCCAGCAGTTTAAATAACAGAAATTAATTGTGTGAGGCTACGCAAAGGTAAAGTACTACAGGATGGTCTCTAGAAAGAAACTACTTAACAGCCACAGGGCACTGAATTATTTACCTGCTTAAAAAAATAGATTACATTCAGAATATTTATATTTCGGGTGGTGAATATGAATTCAGGTGAAATGAAAAGAAATCGTGCAAGAAAACAAAGAACGTTAAAGCAACAAGCAGAAGTCTGTAGCCACTAGCGATTCAGTACTAATCGACACAAAAAAGCACTATTGTATTATATTAACAACCGTAATGACCTTTTTCCATTAGTACCTACTCCGGTCACCTCGGCACAGCTCAAAATGGTTTTTAGGGATTTCCATTAGGTCATAGTACCTGGTACCAGGTTTTTTTTTTTAATACCTACTCGACCGGGGTTTCAAGCTATCTGAGGCGATCCAAAAATGTGACATCAGCAGACTGCATGCCACGGATTGGCTAGTCAGTGGCATCACTCAATGATTTATGAAAGCATCTTCTTCACAGAAATCAAAACAACCATTTATGAAACTATGAGGGGAGTGGCTGCACAGAAACAATACTCTGGTCTTGGAGTTTGACAAAAGAGCCACAGACTGAGTAGCAGGTATCACATAGAAATGATATTATGGGGTATTGCCATAACAACCACATGCACATTTGGTGGTACTCTGTTGTGTCTTCACCTCTAGCTGACACTCAACTTTACAGTCAGGTAGGCACACAGCCCCTCACCTCGCTAGCAGCTGAACACAAACAGCAACAATAGAACAATGAACTTCAAGGTCAGTTAAGCACTCATTTCAGCAGCATTGGCATATTAAATATTTAATGTAACTATTAACCTGGCCAGTGTACCCATTACCATTAACCATTTAACTATCAGAAATTCCCAGATGGATAACAAACCCAGCCTCAGCGCATCATAAGCTAGCATACAGCTAATGCTGGTATCAAGATAAATGCAATGCGTTAGGAAGGGCATCAGACATAAAATCTGTGCCAGTTCAACCATGCAGGTCCATCCACAGAGTTAATTTAACAGGATAACACCAAAAACAGTTATGTTTCTCTTAACGTCCCAGCAACTAGACAGAAAGAATGCTAGCCTACATTACCAACTACTTATCAAATCAAATATCTGGCATACAAACACCATACAGTTTCGCAACTGTATTTTTCTTTATTTTTCACCACATCAGACAACCTAAAAAAATAGTGTTGTCATTGGGGTTATTGTTTGCACTGTTCTAATCACAATCATTTTTTCACTCCTATGCTTCTGAAAATGGCATAAAGTATCAAATTTAATTTAATGTAATGTCTAAATTTGCATTTTCTTCTAACTAACAGAGCAACACTGCTCTGGTTATTTAAAAAAAAAAAAGCCTCATCACGTTCGATATATGACCTCAGTAAAAATTTTCCTAATAACCATATTTTCTCAGATGTTAGTTTATAGTCTATCAATACAGCACAATGTTTATTCTGTAACTTGTGGTTCCATTTAGAGTGAAAAAAAGTATGATTTAGGGTGCAGATACAATTTGCTACCATGAGTGCTCACCATCCCTTGTTCTCACAGTCAGATCCCCATTTAGCTAGTAAAAAAAGATGCCCTAGATGTGTGGTTTTAGGGGTTTCAGAGGAATAACAGAAGAAACACCAAGTAAAAAATAATATAATCTTTACCATATGATTAGTAAGATTTACACAGTACCTGAGTGCACAAACTCTGGGTCGACGACACTCCTGTATGTGAGAGGCATATTCAGTATTAAGAGCTTTTCATGATGTCGTTCTCCCAAACATGTATTGCAGTTATAAGGGGATGTACTTGCAGTGTTGGATTAATGAACAAAATATTTGTTATTTTTCCTTTTCGTTGCCCCGTTGCTTCTTGTTGACAGGTGTGCAATTTAGGATCGTGTAATGAGGCTGCAAGAGGGAAACACTACACATCATGCTTAGCATTCACATCAGGTTGTGTAAACAGGTTGAAATGCATAAGCAAAACTGTGCTGTTGAGCACAGAAATTGGTGATTAAATCTGACAAAAATAACAAATTCTTGTTTTGTGGGACCCCAGTACAAGTTGGATTTTATCTTTTTTGAAACACTTTTTAAAGGTGCAGTTGTAGCCTACAGGGTTTCATGAATCATGAATCTGACTGGTCAATCCAAGGACTTTTGCTGTGTGTTGCTCCCCATATAGTACTACCATTCATTCCCATCACTTCTCCACTATGAAAAAAAAAAGGCATACATAGCATAAAGAAAAATGAAAAAACTCTATGACAAGGTAAAATGATCAAAATAAAAAACAAACAAATTAAAAAAAACATACAGAATCATGGATCATGAACTTTGTATAAATCATATAAGTTGCAATACTAATGCAACTTATATGGTTTATACAAAGTTGCAACTAATAATATTTCAGCAAACAGGAGCACACTGTGTTCCTACATTATGCAAATGAAAGAAACTCCTGAAAAAACTCAAAGGATAGGGCTGTCTTAACTAATCTAAGTAGCTTCAGAATATAGAACATCCAAAACACATTCCTGCAAGTTGGGATGAGAGCACCGTCACCCCAACTGAGACGGTAGCTGCATTAACAGTAAAAAAGCTTGCATCTATAATTTAGCAGGTAATTGATTCGCTGGTGCCTTTAGCTGTGTAATACGTGATTTGGCATGACTGTATCACATATTCACATCCATTGAAAAGGTGTCAAGTCAGACCTGCCACAGTAATGGAGAGGGACAGATGGGATATAAATCAGAACACCCTCTTGGTATTATAACTAGCCACAAATTCTACATATTGCTCATTTTGTGAGGAAGAAAAACCCCTAAATCTAACAGACTAATCATTACATGTCTGCCCATAAAAATAAATAAATAAATAAATGAAAGCAAGAAAGCAAGAAAGCAAGAAAGAAAGAAAGAAAGAAAGAAAGAGGGAAAAAACTGCTCAGGGATTGCAACATGTAATCACTCCCGAAGGGCTGATATTACTCGAAACTCATTGCAAAAGCATCTTTCTCATTATTCACGTTGCTATTCAGGCAAGGATTAAAGTTGCAACAGTGACGTCTGGCAGAGAGAAAATCTGTGCTACTTCGTTTCTCTTTCAGGAATCTTATTCAGAACCAAAAATAAGGAGAGTCTTTTACTCCTTATTCTGTAATTAACAGTGAAAGCCACATATCATATTATCCTCATTTAGGATGACCAATTATGCCTGCTGCTGCTTACTGACTCCCACTCCTGTTCTGGGTAGAGACTGTGCAAACATGCACTTGAATCACTATGATGACCATCATTAATGCTTTTTCCTCTGCCTATTCTTAGAACCCAAATTGGTGTGCTCCTTTGTCTAAACAGTGGCTATGGGTAAATAAAAAAGAAAAATGATCTTTAAGATTAAATAAACAACTAAAAAGGCTGTTTGTGTCTCTACAACAACCTCATTTGACGTATTTATGATTAGGTTCAAGGCAGACTCAGGGTTTTGGTAAAACACTGTCATATTAGGAGATAATTCAGGTGGAGGAGGCACAAACAAACCTGTAGTCACACAGTTCATTAAAGTTGGTTTCTAAGTTGTATTAGCTCAAAGTGCAGTGGAAATGTTTTCCATAATCATCAGGTAGGAAAATACTAATAGAAAAACAAAGGTTTATGTAACTAAAAGATCTATAAAAAATAATTCCTTATATAAAATTCTGCAACTTTAAAAATATGTCATTATTCACACTCCCTCAAGGCCAAGTTTGCTTAATTTTATAATTCCTGTGGAACTAACCCTGTGGCTTTCCAAGTGATCATTTGTATAATATATAGGGCCATGTATTAATGCATGCTGAGTGGAAGAGAGCAAGGCCATGCCAAACAATTAATGAAATGCAGTGACTCAAACTGATATCCCATTTTAATACCACACGATCCCAGGAAGCAAAGATTGTCAGAATGCAAACAGAGTTTGGTTGGCATGTTTTGTTTGTGTGTGACTTAGTATTGCATTAGACAGAACATCACTGCCATACTTTTCCGTTTAATAATCACCCAAGGACTTATGATGTTGCTGTTAATACTCCTCCAACAAAATGTGTGCATGTGGTTGGAGGAGGACTTTAGTGTCCTATTAAATAGAATGGAAAAATCCGCTGCCTTTGCAGTGGTGCCTTTCATACCTATCTGGACTCTTTACAACTTCAAATATACTAATCATGCATGTTATCACACACAAAGTGGCAATCTGTCAGAACTCTTTTGCAATTTTAAGGAGAAATTCTGAGCTACTATTTCAAAAGTAGTTTTGGCACGAGATTTGATTCATTCTTTAAATGATGTAAAAAGGCAGCCAAGAGCAGAGCGACTTAATAAATACACATAAATGAGCATTCCTAAATCTTTTTATAAATTAACATTGAAGAAAAACTTAATATGGAATTAGTGTAAATTACTGACATTCCAAATGAATATAACATCAAAGGAGAAAAAAAACAATCTTTAATGAAGGATAAGGTTTCTGCTTATCATGACCACATTTTTGAGTTATTCTCTGCCAATGGAAGCAGTGACTCACAGACTCTGGAAAGTTACAATGTTCAATCAAGTTTTTGGAACCAGAAGATTTCGATAGATCAGAAAGATTTTCCAAGCTGAGAAATAAATATCTTTAGTTTGAAAAGAGAACACTTTCATTTTGCTGAATTGGGAATGACTCAAGAGATTGGTCTGTCATTTTCTGCCACAAAGAAATGTCTGAAAGATTTCACTAGAATACATGAAACATTGTCATAATGGTTAGACCTTTCAGAGGAAGAACAATGTGCGTGCAGTGAACTGAAGAATGACTACATTTTGGATTTAATTAAGCCATAGGCACTAATATTCCCACAGATTTAGACAGAATTGATAACCTTTTCAATCAAACTGGTCTGATTTAAAATTCAGAAAGGCAACAGAGGTCAATTATTGTATTTCTTTCTCTGGATTTCTCTTCAAGGCTTAGGGTTTTAAAATTACAATATCTCAATTGGAAAAGCTGAAGAAAGACAGGATTTAATGATTTAATGAAATGTTGCCACTGAATATGATATGCACTGATGAATGCAAATTCTGTACGCTGAAGAACATGCAACAGATGGTGCAGCCATTTTCAAACTCAAGTTTTGGTAGTATTCGTTGCTGTCATTTATTCTCCTCTTCCATTAACACTGTGCTGGTGAAGTCCTCCCATTCTAGGAAAGCCCACCAGGCGTTTTTCTTTTCCTGTTATATTTCTGAATATGTAGCTTCTCAAAGCACATTCCATGCTTTAAGGGAGTCATAAATATAGCACTTATAATGGAACTGTTCATATCATTAACACCATGTAAGTATGTTTACCAGCGAGGGTCAGAGGTTTTTCTCAAATTAACAATATGTGATATAACTACAAACAACATACACTAGCATAATGCTGCTGCTGTGACAGAGACGCATTTACTCAAATGATTTAAAGAACACCCATATTCCAGTATGTCAACGCCAGTAACACGTTAAGCCTGTTCATCCCTGATTCTATATATGTATAGTACACACATAATCGTTACACTAGTATCAGGGTTTTAGCGTGAAATTTAGGACCTTGGGGGGAGGGGTATTAACAGGACAGTTGAACATTGACATTGCAGCTCTCTGTACTTCTGTGCAGAGCTGCTGATGCTTTGTGGACAGTGAAAGAGAGACGATGGGATATGGGAGGATGACAGCTGAAGAAACAAAACGGTAATAAGACAACATATTTTAATTCTTCTCTTTTAATTTTAAACTTCTTTAGTTTTAACTCAGCCAACAGTATAAACTGACTTGTACAAAGCTAAATTAGTGTTTGCAGCTTAAGTATAAGAACAGTTTTAATGTATAAGTTAAAAACTGCCCCAATTATTTGGCCTATAAGTAGTCAGTTGGACACTTACAGACCTCTGGGGCCCAGTCAAAAATGAAATTAAACCACAGCCATAATACCTACTAAATCACCCTACTACAATGTTTAGCAATCATGTTATGATTAAGTGTCATTTCATTATACTGAAGTATTTGCCATCTAAAAACACAGATACTGATGTGTGAAATGGTAAGTAATGGGAACGGGTTATGATCAAGGCAAATCAGTTTCTGCTGGTTCATTAACTCCACCCGTCTTCTCAATTTGATACCACCACCACTATCACGGGATGAGTGATTTCAGGTAGTACCGTGGCCTTGGTGTATTTTGTCCTGCCACATCATGCTTCCTGCAAGCACTTATTTGATTGATGCACTCTCTTCAAGACCTATCCACCAGGTCTCTACCTGCCCCTGTGTAGAGCTTACCTGAAAAAACATCTTTCACCACCAAATTCAAAGGTTGCACCTCCCACTCAAATGTATTTATTTATTTTTTGCAGAGGATTCTCTCTCAACCCTGACTTGCAGTGAAAAAAATGCTCTAAATGCATTTTCTTCCCTCTTTTTTTTGGTTTCAGTTAGAAAAACATCAGTTACACTGTCCCCCTACTCAGACTCTGCACACCAAAACCGTCACCTTTAACTTGATTATATTGTCACACAACTAAATAATAAAGCAGAGCAGTAACTTGCCAACTGTTGTAATATGAGCACTGGCATCTTGACGGCCTGTATCAGTCACCGTGACATGATAATGACATCGTCTAACAGCATAAATTAAAAAAGAATAAACAAATAGATAAATAGTTTACCTCTCGTGTGACATACTTTATTGGCATTCAAGATTAGTGACTACAGCTGGGATCTGAGCAGGCATACCTTTTGCATAATTTTGGAAAAATCAGTGCCTAAAACACAGGAGCTCTTTCAAATCAAGCTGACTGTATGTTCCCACCTCACAAAAGTGAGACCAGGAGCAAGGCAGAGAAAGAGGGCTTCATTTGGTAGCCCTCCTGTGGTTGATGCTGAAAAGAGAAGGCAGGTGAGGTTGCCTCAGTTGTCTGGAACAGACACCTCGAACACGTAAAGTGTTTTCTGAAGGCAAAACTCTCACCTTTCATGTTCTACATGGAGGTCACAATGCAGAACTGTGACCTTGCAGCTGGGACCGATTCAATAATTCTGGTGCATGCCATTATGCTGCTTCTATTCAGCAAATGTTCTGCTTACAAACTGCTCTGCTTTTTAATATTGCACTCAAAATAAAATAAAACTAATAAAGGGGAAAAACTAATAAAGTACTCTAATGGGAGATGTAAGACTTAAAAGGGGCTTTTGGACAGAGGATGCGTTTTGTAAAAAGGAATGTAAGTGTTAGTAAACAAAAGTTAATCATTTGATGTTTTAGTGTTTTGAATAAATTATTGTTTTTTTTTTTTACACTTGAGATGTTACTGAGCTCTAAAAGTGTTTAAAAAAGACAAATGGTACTTTGAATCATACTGAGATTTCAGTTTCTCCAGTAATATCATTAAGAGCTGCTTTACTTCTAATTTCGTACTTGAAGAAATTGCTATTCTACTTTACTGATTCTCCTCAGAGGCTATCTGCAATTTACTCATGCACTTTGATCATTGGAGAGTTTGTGCTTTATATAATAACTCTTTTCAGGCCCACCCTTTTAAAAATAAAATACTTCTTTCCACTGCAGTAGTTCTCTCTTTTTATCTATCTTTTTTGTAATTTAAACACACACACATAATCAGCAAAATAAAGGAAAAGTAACATGAGCATACTGTACTGGCTAAGCTGTTCATTCATTAAGTTAAAAAAAAAAAAGGGGGGGGGGGGTAAACCTGATTAAAACCTGAAACCTGATTAAAAGATTTTCTCAGTAATGTGATCTTGAAATGTCCAAGAAAGGAATCCAACCAACTTGAGTGGAGCCACCCTATGCATATTATAATTTATGAAAATATATATGTGTTTGCATAGCCCTGAGAGATTTCATGATATATAGTATATTGGGAATTAAAAATTAAAGGAAGATATGTCGGGGCGACCGTGACTCAGGGGGTTGCATCTGTAATCGGAAGGTCGCCGGTTCAATCCCCGGGCTCTCTGTCCTGGTCGTTGTGTCCTTGGGCACTGGTGATGGCCAGAGGGGCCGATGGCGCGATATGGCAGCCTCGCTTCTGTCAGTCTGCCCCAGGGCAGCTGTGGCTACAACCGTAGCTTGCCTCCACCAGTGTGTGAATGTGAGAGTGAATGAATAGTGGCATTGTAAAGCGCTTTGGGTGCCTTGAAAAGCGCTATATAAATCCAATCCATTATTATGTCCTGGAGAAAATTCTGACACAGATGAAGGCCCTAGCATGAGTAGTGGTCAGAAGAAAGCAAAAAATGTATACTACGGACAAACCGAGACAATCCCGCTATACCTGGGGCACGGGGAAAAATGATCAATATGCTTTTTGTGACATTTTTGTTTGGTGGTGCGCCGCATGATTTTTCTGATGTGAAATATATGCCGTGGCTCCAAAGGTTTGGGAAAACACTAATTTAGACTTTTAATTATTCATCAACTCAAAGCTCACTTAATTCTGCTTTTAATGAGCGATGAACTTCTTCCGATTTAAACCCTAATATTATTTATTTGTATTTTATTCATTTTAATGCACTATATTCTGTGGAATTTGTTACAATATGAGAGGTATAAAAAACTATTTCATTACCCTTCTGTGTTTCATAATCAAGATTCAAATACTGCTGGAGTAATGTGATACATTTGTGGTAGAAGCCTTATAAGTAACCACATCTGTGTAGCTGTAGTGTATAAAGACAGCCGTTCTGCTGTTGTAGACGCTCAGCAATGACATACAATTAGTTAAACTGTACTTCTTCTCATTGACAGGTTTAATGAGAGGTGAAGCAGGCACAAGTATTAATTGAATGTTTTAGGGCGTTTCTATATCCAGTGGATAACTGATGGAGTGGAAATGAAGCTCTGGCATGTGCACTCAGTTCGACAAGGACTGAGAAGTCAGGCAGGAGACAGATTTACTACAGCACACATTTGAATTTGGCTATGACTTGGAGTTTTTCTCTGGAACAATCTGAGTAGGCATGGCACGCACTGTCCCTGGGACCATAAGAGACTTATACAGTTAAATGTATATATTATGAACAAAGAAACTTTTGTTATTGCAAGACAAGACTAAGGAATTCGGGAACTTACAGATCTGAAGTGGGACAATATAAGAACAATTTGGTGAGCACAGCTCAGGCAGTATGAATGCCACCTCAGGTATAAAGTGTGTTAATTGGGTGAGACAGCTTCGAGCCTTAAATGGTTGGATAGAAAGGAGCTTGTGACTAACATCTTGTGACTGAACTACCATTTAACCCTTGTATGGTGTTCGGGTCTGTGAGACCCGTGTTCAGTTTTTTTCAAAAGAAAAATTAAACAATTAATTATTTTTTCACGTGTAAATGTGTTGTGTCTTTCCACTCACTCCACTTGATTATAACTGATTTATTTATAACATTTTATATAAAAGAAAAACGAGAAGCACATTAATTCATAAATGTGATCTAACAAAGGTAAAGGGAAAAAATTAACCATGTTCGCTGTTCATATGTCTTGTAATTGGGATGAAGTAAACATCTGTTGAGTAATTTAACATAAAATTGTTTGATAGTGTTAATTTGGAAAGCCAAAACTCTAGCGGGTCCACCAGACCCATGAACACTGGCTGAGTAACAAAAATACGAACACCACACAAGGGTTAAGGTAGGCAATATATCAGATCTAACATGACTACACACTGACAGAGGGAATATGAGAGTTAAGTTAGCTGTAGTGGAAAGTGCACTGTTTGAATTCATGCAAGCATCCATCAGCAGCAATATTCACTTAAGTGTACAAAAGCTGAACTGAAGATATTTAAACAACCTGAGGTTCAGTTCGTCATGACTTGTGTGACTTCACAACACAAGTCATCCTTAACCACTCAACACTCACATAGAAGAGAGAACTAAATTGAGGGAGTGTGGGATGGAGGGCTATATACATTTTGGAAAAGACCAAATTTAATACAGATATATAGTTGTTATGAAAAATCCCATTCTACGCCAAATCCAGTTCAGGTGATTGTGGTAATGGACCATGAAATTGTTTGCAACCATCAAAAACAGCAATATCCACGCTGAAAAAAGAATGCTCCCTGTCTGCATTACTGTGCGTCACAACAACACGAGGTCAGGAACACAAAGTGAATTAACCAAAGCTGCCAAACTGCTACCAATGTAGGGGCAATGTGGTAAGCAGAGAACAAGCAGAATAAAACTACAGTACTAATGCCACCTGCCATTTTAAATTCCATTGTAATTGGTGCCAGGCGTTTAATACTATAAGCAGCGCCAGACGTTTAAAACATGTGATGGCACCAGGCTTTTAATAAGGGCGATGCGGGCAAGGACAGCTGGCTGTGTAGTGTAATGGGTAAGGCAAATACCTTTCATGACAATCTGGGGTTTACTATAGGGAACGTAAGAGAACCCTATAAATGAGTTTTTCACTCAATTAAGGGATAAATCTATTTAGCATGAGTGATGTATCGATTCACAATGCAGATACGGATTATATGATTAAAAAATTATATATCAAAATTTAGACTTTTAAATGTATTTTGTGATTCTACATACTATAAACACTGTGTATTAAGAAAAGGATATAGCCAAGGTAACATCACATCATCACATTTCTTGAAATTGCACATCATGAGTGAGTTATGGTTCCAAGGTAGAACCTTAGCAGACAGTGAACATACACACGGTAGTCTGCTGTCTATTTTAAAAATGGAAACAGTTTACAAAATAAATATCATACACAATTGAAAATGACCATTAACTCACATGGTTACTTTTTTGTAGTCTGTTACAATAGGAATCAAAAAGCTGGTTTATTACACTTTCACATCAGCTTCAATTTTGAGATCAGGAACTTTGAGTTTCTTTATATATTTTTTAAACCCATTATGATTATTAGATGACAGTGAACAAGTAAGTTTCTAATTGTTAAGAATAACCCATAGCTGGACTGCCAAATTGGATCATTTTACATTGGTTAATAAAAAAAGTCCAACAAGAGCAAATCTCAACTCATTTGATTGAAATGGGAAGTGAAGGAAATGACTAGCAGTCCAGATAAAGTTCATACTAATTTAAATGATGCCAAAAAGGTGAGAAGATCTATGAGGATATCAGCTGCTATACTAGTTCTTTTGGGATTGGGTGGATCAGGTTAACAGCCTTTTCAAAATGGCATCCAAATAAGAGAAATGAAGAGAAACGGCAGGTGGTGATATTAAAATGGCAGCAGAGAGAATGACACAAATTATGACCCCAACAGCTTTCTGTGTAAATGAAGACTGCCTGATTTATAAAGCATGTTTTTGGATGGGCCCAACTGGCCAGGAATGGGGTTTGTGACTAATGCTAACACTGTGCCTGCCTGAAACGCTGCAAAGGTCTGTTTATAAGTGATTCTAAGCGAATGGGCTTTATATATTTGATCTAAAGAATTTGCATTCATATTTCTGTCTTTATATAAAACCGGCACATACAGTAGTATTAAGGTCCAGCGCACCAGTAAAAAGGCTTTTGTCCAAATCTTAACCAAGCTGACAAAAATACCATAACTCTAATCACCAGAATCATGCTTCAAGCAGACATAGATCACATTATGTAGTCGGAAGCACTGCACTTCAATGTTTGCTGTTCTATAAGCCTGCAAATTTTTTTGTTGCTGAGTTTGGTTGATTAGCTTTCTAGTTATTAGTTTTAGTAATTCAGAAACTTTATAGATAATATGCTTTTTACACTGGTGGTATCATTCCTGGTTACAGGAATAATGATGATTATGGATTAGACATCGCAAAAGAAGTAGTTTTGGTTAAGCAATACCAATGGTTCTAAAAGAAAGAAAGAAACCATAGAGAAAAACTCTTTTCTCATTGCTCTATTCAGCTGAGTCAGGCAAAAACCATTACACCTTACTGATCCCTTTATTAAATCAATACAACTCACTAAGGAGGAGCTGCAAATAAAGAGAAGCAGACTAGATAAAAGGATTAAAAACTTCAAAAAGTCAATGTGGAGTAAACAAAAAAAAAAAGGAAAAGGAAAACTTCTTCTTCTTTGTAATTACATTGTGAAAGGAAACGAGGCTGGATTTTGGATCAGTTGAGCATTGGTCATGTAAGACCTAGTGCCTAAAACAAAGGATGGTAATATATGGCAGCGCTTGCAGAGTGTCACACAAATTGGCACCCATGTTATGCTTTAAACAAATAAAATTGTGTTACATTAGGCAAACTGTATTTTTCATATTTCACAATATGCCTTAAAAGTCCACATGTGCTACACAAAATAATCTAGTACCTCTTCACATTTAGGATTTAGGATTTTCAGTTTCAGGTGGGTCATTAAAGGCACCCTGTTGAGTTTCTGCTACGATCTCTAAAGAACAAACTTTTATATGGGATTTATATGGGCTGTTATATGGGAGTCAAAATCATAGACTGTATAAAAGGTGGGTATAGGTGCTGTGATATTACCCATCGGTTTTGGAGCCTCAATATGGGAGTTTCTGCCATCATCATCTTGGTTGGAAACAATGAAAAGAAATTACATGACGAGGAGGCCCTAGTCTGACTGAAAACTGCATGCTCACGAGCTAACAACTTGATACTGGCAAGTTGTTAGCCAATAAGCATACAATTTCCTACCACAGATAGTCGTTCATTTTGAAACACACTAAGACCGAGACTTGCAAAATAGGCTCAATTTGTTTTAATTCAGTGTGACCCAAATTTGACTAAGCCAATAAAGTAAGTAAGAAATTTAGAGAGAGGGTGTTTATATAAAGGTCAAGTCAAAAAGCGGTTTTCCTATATACGTTCCATAGACCCATTCCCATTTTAAGGCCTTTAGACAGAATTAAGTTATAAGGCACTTTGATATTGGATCTATTTTTACAACCTATAAGCTAAATCCATGTGTTTTTTATTGTCCATAGCCACAGTCCTGCTGTGACTTTCAGGTTACTGTTTGGAATAAAAGTACATAAAAACTATAGCAGAGTGCTAGCAAAGGCAGTGAAGAATA
This sequence comes from Aulonocara sp. 'chitande type north' Nkhata Bay, assembly GCF_057382095.1. Lineage (NCBI taxonomy): Eukaryota > Metazoa > Chordata > Actinopteri > Cichliformes > Cichlidae > Aulonocara > Aulonocara sp. 'chitande type north' Nkhata Bay. The sequence continues at coordinate 6,336,480 of NC_141358.1, forward strand.
CAAAAACTAGTAACTTGCATTCTGTGCAAGTTACTGATGTGTATTTTTTTTGCATGAGAGAACAAATCAATATGCTATTGATTGGTAGCTGTTTGCTAGTTACATTGCAAATACATCCTGTATGGCAGTGTTTCGAATGGTAGACACAGACGAGTTTTTGCATGTCAGTGTAGGGGCTTTCTAGTCTTCCTTCTGCACATTGTGTCAGACTGTGGGCCTGGTGGTAGAGACACCACACACTTTGTGGTGTCAATGATCTCCTGTTGGGAGGCTACATAATGAGTCCCACTGTGTATTTGCCTCTTTTACATCTCAAATCTGGCTGTGGGGCCTGATGATGCTTTTTTAAGCACTTGTTCATTTTTAAACAGGAAGTGTGTGGAAAAATATGAACTATATGGTAATGTGTTCGCTTAACCTTTGAGTGGGTTAAAAGGAACCTCTAGAAGTCTATGAATAGAGACTTTGTGTGAATTCAGTAAGAATTGTAACTCATGTATTCGCTCTTATTTTGTGTGCAAATCTACAACTACAATGGAATAAACCTTCACATCAGAAAATCTGGATTTTATTTGCTCTTGACATTTGCACATCAAATTTTTTCCTCAGCTCATCCTGCCAGGATGAGCTCAGTTAATCATTTACATTCCTCCCTTCCCCAGCTTCTATTTCTATGAGCTATATATACCCATTTCACGCAGCATTTCTGCAGCTGCATGTTTATCACTGCAGTCCAGGTTCGTTCTAGTGGACTCAGGTGTGTGGCAGCCAGTCCATTAAGCGTTGCAGGACACTGGTCGACTCTTAACACCCTATTCCATCAGTCCAATCCCCTAAATCCTTTGGAGTGCTTTGTGCTATTGGTCATGTCGGTTGAGAGTGAAAATACTGTGGCTAAAGCTGTGGTACCTAATATTCCTGTGTGAGGCAGACATGGGTGATTTATTATTATCTAACGATGAATTTTACAAGAGTTGGGAATTGAGGCCAAGGTCAGTGGATCAAATGGATTTGTGTTTAGCAAAAATGGCAGACTGATCCAGGAGCTAAGCTCAATCCTTTGGTGTGATGATATAAATACAGATCTACCACAGGAATACAAGCAAGCTTGCTGTCAATTAACAGAAACACATGCACACCCACATTAGCTGCCTGCTTTGGGTTTTTCCTACGAAACTGCACATGCGTCTATGAATGACTGAACTGAAATTTATATGTATATTAAAATATTATATATATGGTACTATTCGGTACAATTCACTTACAAATCCCTCAACATTCTGGTCCTTCGGTACCTATCTGACCTGCTGCACCCATACAAACAGTCTCTAATGCAATGGGCCTGCTTTTGTCCCACGCACCACCCTCCACACCTCTGGGGACAGAGCCTTCAGTGTGGCAGGCCCCACCCTCTGGAACTCTCTGTAATCTGAACTTTGAAACACCCCACACTGAACTCTTAAGGAACCTCTCAAAAATAATCTCTTCAACAAAGCTTTCACCCTCCAGCCTTTTTGTTTACTTATATACTTTTGTAAAGCATGTAAAGCACCCTTGGGTTTCTTGAAAGGCGCTAAACAAGTTCATTTTTTTATTACTTTTGGATTCTTCTATTTTAATTTTAGTTCTACGTGCTTTTTGTTAAGAACAGAGCAAATTTTAAAAAGTATCTAAAATAATGCAAGCTTTCTATCATGCATTGTCTTTCCATGCTGAATGCATTTTTTGCCCTTACCTCATATTCCACATACTCCTCCTCCTCCACCTCATAGGAAACCGTTTGGATCTTGATGTGTTCGCCGTCCTCCAGCAGCTTCGTCTGGGGTTCTTCCGTGCTGGGCGTGTCTGCCCCTGTTGTGTTGGACACCTCCTTTGCCTTTTTCTCAGTGAAGGTGGTCTCACAGCACTCATTTCTGTATTCCTTAGCCTTAATGCTGCCACTGTCCTCCTTGTATAGGATGAAATTGGGTCTGTAGAAGGCTTCTACTGCCAGATGTAGCGAGGTGGCATCCAAAAACTGCTGGGATTTCACCTTCCCGTTGGTATTGTAACTTCCGCTCACTGCATTGCCATTACTCACTTTTCCTCCTCCTCCACCTTCACCTCCTCCACCTCCTCCTCCTCCAGCAAAGTAGTTTATAATGTTTTCCTGATAATGATTGTTGGGGAATTCTCCTCCGTAACCATTGATCATGTGTTTACTGTTTTTGTCCAGCAAAGGATTTTGGAGTTCACTGAGATTCTCCATAATCAGCAGGGGTAAAAAAGTGGAAGGAGCTTCTCGGTGACAGCAGGGAGATGAAAGAGTGATGTGAAAGAGGCTCCTCGGTGACTGGTTTATGTCAGTGAAGGAGTTAATGGCATTAAGCACTCTGAGACCTAGAGGAAAAAGAAACAGCAATAGAGACGGGGAGCGTTTTTAGAGTCAGTGGAAAACTTGGAAGGAGAATTTTATTTGTCATGTACCAGCAGGTAGCAGTTACTCAAATCTCGCTCGCATCAGATCAAAGTTTAGCTGTCGTTTCCTCAGCAGAAACAAATTTTACAACATTCTGCTTGTCGAGAGGTGCACCCTGCAGACGACTCAATTAAGTTTAATTTGCTTCCTTGCTCTAGACACATAAAGTAACATGAACACACACACACACACTGGAGTATTAACAGCAGTACATCATAGAAATTTCCATCTACTAAAAATATCAACCTCCACCATCAGTGTCCATGTGTTCTCTGTCCACCTAATTTGATTTTTATCACTACATTGTTTATAGAGATCATTGGGGTGTCATTACTGTCACAGTCTGATCCTGATAAGCTGAGGCCTCCTACCCATATAAAGCTCAGAAGGCTCCCATGTATGTATAAATTTATGACTCATTATACTAAAATCAGTTACACATCGGCTATGAAATGTACGATAAATAAAATCGGTTGACGATGGACATAACACAGCGGGTAGAGCATTAAAAATGACTTGCTAGTATTCTGTAACTGTATTGTGATGATTCATAATAGTGGTTCACACATTCATCTTACACTCGAACACACGAATTACTGCTTCTGGGGGTCACAACCCCCCCTGAAAAAATATGGTATAAAATCTGTGCCAAATCAAACATGTGGATACATTCACTGTAGAGACCCTTTGAGAAATAAGGGAACATGCAGAATGTTCCCAAAGACTTAAATGGCCTCATTAGTTAGGGAGCAAATAATGATCCCGTGTTAACAGGAGTTACCTGGTGTTTGAGTAGACTCCAAGTTGGATACATGTAAATGCAGATTTTAAAATAATTCTTATTTTGATTGTGTATAAACCTGCAGTTTAGAAGTGGGTTTTGAATTTAACATTCTTAAATATTATACTTTAATAAACAGTTTCTCATAAGTTTATATCCAGACATAAATTACATTTGTAATTGGCTTCCATATATCTATATTTTAGGAGCGGGAACTATGTATATAAATATAGTTGTTATATCTGTTTAAAAATCTGGGATTCTGCCATGAATGTATACTGCAGATGTGCAGCCTTAAATAGCTACAGGCTTGTAATACTGAAGCCAACATTGATTATTAGCATTATAAACATGTAGGTATAATATTGATGCCAATCATGCAGTGCAAAGCTAAGAAAAGTGTGAGCTTCAGAGGATGGACCAAATACTTAACACCAGACTTATAGGCCTCAGTCAGTCCTAAAAAGCAATCCAAACCAAATTACAAACTTCCCCCCTTCCCAGCTATTTCCATACTGCAAAAATAGTCCAGAGTTTTCTGCCTCCCAGTCGGCACCCTGAACTCTTGTCTGATTAATCTGCGTTTAAAATAGAAATGCCAAGAGCAGATTATTTCTGGGGGGTCCTGACCCCAATCATGTATATCTGGCTTGCTGGCGTATTTCTAAATGCTTGAAGGTAATGTATTTCCAATTGAAGACAACAAGATTACACAAAATGCAAACTGGCATTATGGTGATGGGATAAGGATAATAGTCTGTCAGTTCATAGGTTAATAATGTACGGAAGATTCGTGTACTTTCTTTGTAGATTGATTGTGGTTGTAAAGCACTGGTGATCATATTAGAATAACGTTTAATTCTTCATACTGTGTAGGCTTTTGTGTTCTGTGCCATACATTTATTCCTCCCTTAGAGGAAGATGAGAGATGATCAGGAGAAGTTGTGAAAATATTTAGGCTTTGTTTTTGTTTTTTCTGACAAATAATTCATCTCAAAACAGGCAGTTGTTTTTGGAATAAACTCTAGAACAAAAGAACAAAAGCCCCTATAAAAGTCCAACATACTCAGGTTCCTGGAGGGGAAACTGATTTAGAATCACCTAAAGACTCTTTCTATTAACATTTCTTCTCTTTATTCCTCCATCCATGCTTTGTATGTAACAGCTCCCTCATTATACTCTGTATACTCTTTAATTTGCTGCGTATTCATCACTTCCTTCTCAGATTCCCCGACTCCCCTTCCCTTATTTACTTTATATGTTGCAGTTTTCTTTCTTTCGCTTCCTCAAATTACCTCGATGTAGGATTTTTGTTAGCTATCCTTTTTATGTTTTCTGCGCCATGAATAAAACACAAGCCCCATGCTCCCAGATTTCCTGAAGCTCTGTAAGCACTGGACAGCCAGCAAAGTTTTCATGGTTCCTCCCTGTTGGACCTCCTGCGTCTGAATATGCTGACATTGTTGTTCCATGCCAGTGCTCCTTTTGGTCCGCGCATAGCCCTGGGGATCACATACTTCTTCAGTTCGTCAGATAGTGTGAGTACCTTGTAAAAAAAGATGAGCCGGCCCTGGGATTGCCAAATACTTTAGATGCTGATGTTGTGTGTGTTACGTGCTGTTGTTTAAGCAGCAGGATGCTCTCTGACCCATGTGTGCTTAAGTGTCAAAAATCCACAGCTAGCAGCCCTGACAGCTACAAGCATTGCTGAAAATCAGCTGTAATCTCCCTGGTGGGGTTAATGAATAATCCATGCAGATTTTGTGGACACAAAGTTAATTTATATTTTAGTATTTCTACTGCTTTATATTAATTGGTTCCAACAGGGAGTGAGTGATAAACGTTACATAACACACCCCATGTCCAAGTGTTTTCAAAATGTCAAAGGACATCAAAGGATCAAGACTTAAAGGGGCCACAAATAGCATTTTAACATCAATAAATCACGACTGCATTAATACTAAAGTACAGCTGCGATTACCATAATCATGTGGGACAGCCACCAAGCCTGAGAGCTTCAATGGGATAGTAGTGAGTAGGCTCTGTTGAAGGCAAAGTTGAATGAAACCTCAGCTGAGTGAAATTGTATGTACCCTTCAACCAGTGACTGGTTGGGTATACAACTTATGGTGGTGGTGGGAGGTAGTTATTGGGGTTATGTCATCGCTACATTTACTAAATCTGCCAGATGAATTGGAGTGCACTCTACCTCATAGAACACATTACCCCAACAGAACACTTCACTTTCAGACTGCTGGCTTATTTGTGGTTTCTAGGATATTTAAAAGTAGAGTATGAGGCAGAGCCTTCAGCTTTCAGGCTCCTCTTCTGTCGAACAGGCTCCCAGTTTGGGATTCAGGAGACAAACACCCGCTTTACTTTTAGGGTTAGGCTTCCCGCGATGCACTGTGTATTTCTTCTTCATTCCCCTTTCATTACTCACTATGTGTTTATACACCACTCTGCATTTAATCATTATGTGGGAGTGGGAGGCAAGTTAGGGAGGTTGCCCCTTCCTTCCTATATGTCCTGGAGGAAGCAGCTTGAGGTGACTGTTGTTGTGATTTGACGCTCTATAAATGAAATAGAATTGAACAGAGTCCATTAAAAGCTAGAGTAACATAAAAAAGTCAATTGAATTTGCTGTTAATTCATTTGGAACCAACTAACTAAAATTTTAGCAAATGTAAATTTAATCAGACCAGCAATCACAGCGGCAGACGGGATCATTTTTCCCCGTTAAAAGTAACATTACCAAAAATCAGTTTGGACAGACAAAAATCTGTCGTATTTACCAAAAACAATTAGCAGCTAACTTCAAAACTACAGCTATTCTTTTGTTAAAAACACAAAGTTTGCGTCACTAAGTGAATTTGCTCCGATAACGGCTAAATGGGATTTTCATCTTCCAAAAAGGTACACAAGATTTTGTGACAGATGGTGGAGTCTAATACACAAATTAACATTTTGCTTTCTTTTGTGTCCAAACACACCAGTGCATCAGCTAATGCAAAAATAAATGCTAAATAATTCACTCTGACGTGGGCTGAGGAACGAGATACGATGGGCTGTGATGCACACAGCCCAAAAAAACATTTCCTCTAAACTTCCCAGCTTTTGCTTCTGTAAAAACTCCCACTCTGCACAAAGCTACGAGCTGACAGCGGATTACTTTTCGTGTCATTACTTAGGGATGCTCTGAGTAATCTTTTTGGTGCTGTCATCCTTGCAAATACATTGCTGCCACAATGCTGGTGCAGAGCAAGGGTTATTTGGCTGCAAACAGGAATTAAAGTGTGAATACAGTATTTTTGTCACGGCTGGCGGAGGGAGCCGTGTGGTGTGGAGGAAAAGGAGGACCCAAGATGCAGCAAACTGATGATACGAGTGATGTTTTATTTACAAAGGTGGTGGTGACAAAAACAGGCAACGAGGTATGAGTACTTTACAAACGGAAACCTAAACTGGGAGAAACTAAATAGCAAACCTGAGACCGTACAAAGGGGGTGCGGGGCAGAGGGACGCAGAGACAGGACACCATGGAACGCAGATGAATGCAGAGATACGCAGAAATACACGGATGAGTGCAGACGAGCCGACGAGGAGCACAGGCAGACACCAACTATAAATACACACACCAGGTAATGAGGAAATGACACACAGGAGGGGACACAGCTGGAACTTAATGGGCATAACGAGACACAGACCTACAAAGTAAAACAGGAAATCTAGAACCCGAACCGGACACAAGGGGGGAGGACACAGAATAACTAGAACAGAGGGAAATAGTCACAAAACACAAAACGCTGGGTCAACGACCCAGGACCATGACAGTACCCCCCCTCCAAGGGCTGGCTCCAGACAGCCCAAAACAAAAACAGACGACCAACCCAGGGCGGGCGGCGGGGGCCCAGGACGGAGGGACCAACACCGAACAAAACAAGCTCCAGCGGACCGAGGGAATTGTCCAAAACAAAAACACACATGCTGGAGTACCAGGACAAAACACAGTTCAGGAGGCCGGCCCAGAGGCTCACAGCTCAGAAGTCCAGGACAGTTTATCTTCTGAGGCCGGCCACGTCGGCGACACAGCTCCGAAAGCCGACCGAGTGGAAGGCAGCGGTGGCGGAGCGGAGGCAGCTCAGGGGGCCGACCGTGCACACGGCAGCGGCGGCGACGAGGAAACCGTTCAGGCGGCCGACCGTGCGGACAGCAACGGCGGTGACGAGGAAACAGTTCAGGCGGCCGACCGTGCGGACAGCAACGGCGGCGTCTAGGAGGTCGTCCATAGTGACGATGACGCTCCACCAGCGGCCTGGCAGATGACCGCCGATGTCGAGGCGGCAGTTTGGGACCCGAAGGTGGCGTGGCCGTCGCAGCACCAGACGAGACCGAAGCAGAGGCTGGACCAGACGAGGCAGCTGATGAGGATGCTGAAGCAGAGGCCGGACCAGGCGATGCTGACGAGGATGCTGGAGCCGGGCCAGGCGATGCTGAAGACACGAAGGCTGGAGCCGGACCAGGCGAGGATGAAGCAGAAGCAGAGGCTGGACCAGACGAGACTGAAGCAGAAGCAGAGGCTGAAGCCGGGCCAGGCGTGGGTGAAGCAGTGGCTGGACCAGGCGACGGCGTGGGTGAAGACACAGAGGCCGCAGCTGGCGAGGATGGAGACACAGAGGCTGCAGCTGGTGGCGATGATGGGTCTTGGGGCTGGACGGGCTCCTTGGGCCCCCCAGCTGACGAGACAGGAGGCTGGCTAGGTTCTCCTGAACCTCCAGCTGATGAGTCTTGAGGCTGGACGGGCTCCTCGGGCCCCCCAGCAGGCGAGACAGGAGGCTGGACGGGCTCCTCGGGCCCCCCAGCAGGCGAAGCAGGAGGCTGGACGGGCTCCTCGGGCCCCCCAGCGAAAACAGTCTCTGGACCAGTGGGCACCGGGGCCCCTGGAACACACAGGTCAGAACCAGTAGGCGCACGGGCCTCTGGCAGGCACAGTTCAGAGCCAGCAGGCGCACGGGCCTCTGGCAGGCACAGAACAGAGCCAGTAGGCGCACGGGCCTCTGGCAGGCACAGAACAGAGCCAGTAGGCGCACGGGCCTCTGGCAGGTACGGGTCAGAACCAGCAGGCGCACGGGCCTCTGGCAGGAACAGATCAGAACCAGCAGGCGCACGGGCCTCTGGCAAACACAAAGCAGACTGCAGCTGCACAGAGCATCGACTCAGCTCAGGCAACGACAGCCGGATGCAGTCCTCAGCTGGCTTCTTAACCTCCAGGGGTCCAGAGTCAGCCGGGGGCTGGGACCCAGCCTCTGGGGAGGCCCTGGAGTGCGTCACAGTCTCTGGGCTGGCCAGCTGTTGCGGACTGACTACTGCGTTATGTGGTGTGTCTCTCTGCTTGACATGAACAGGTGAAAAACAGTGCTTTTCCGGTTGGATGGACTGGACTTGTAGTACAGGCGGAGCTGGTGAAGATGGTGGCTGAGCTGGTAATAACGCTGATGAGTCTCTTGCCAACTGAGCTATTGACTGAGCCACGGATTGTAACAAGGTGTCTAATAGGTCTGGCTGTGACTGTAATGGAGGTGGAGATTGAGTGGCTAACTGAGGTAGCGGCTGCAGGGCAGCTAACCGAGCTACCGGCTGGGCAGCTGGCTCAACAAACACAGCCCCGGAATAAACAGTCATGCGAGCTGGCGAAACAGACGGAGTGTCTTTTCCACTCACCACAGCCGGCAGTTCCGAAGTCCCAACCTCCGGCTGTGGGGCGACGCGCCGACGGCGCGATCGTCGTTTCCTCCCGGGCAAAACCTCCGGCGGGCCGGGCAAAACCTCCGGCGGGCCGGGCAAAATCTTCACCGCCGGGCTGGGTTGGGAAGCGGTAGCGGCTGGAGGGTGGAGGTGAAGTTCGTTAAGGATGAAGTCCTGTGCGAGCGGGTGAAGAGAGTCGAGTAGCCAGCAGTGAGCAGACATCAGCTGCTGTAGCCTAGCTTCTACAGCGTGGTGAAGCTCTTCCTCCTCATGCTCCAGCCACAGGTTGACCAACCTGGAGACGCTGTCGATCACTTCCTCCCGAAACTCCTGGGACGGTGCGGATGCTGCTGGGTCCATGTTTGGTCGGGTCGTACTGTCACGGCTGGCGGAGGGAGCCGTGTGGTGTGGAGGAAAAGGAGGACCCAAGATGCAGCAAACTGATGATACGAGTGATGTTTTATTTACAAAGGTGGTGGTGACAAAAACAGGCAACGAGGTATGAGTACTTTACAAACGGAAACCTAAACTGGGAGAAACTAAATAGCAAACCTGAGACCGTACAAAGGGGGTGCGGGGCAGAGGGACGCAGAGACAGGACACCATGGAACGCAGATGAATGCAGAGATACGCAGAAATACACGGATGAGTGCAGACGAGCCGACGAGGAGCACAGGCAGACACCAACTATAAATACACACACCAGGTAATGAGGAAATGGCACACAGGAGGGGACACAGCTGGAACTTAATGGGCATAACGAGACACAGACCTACAAAGTAAAACAGGAAATCTAGAACCCGAACCGGACACAAGGGGGGAGGACACAGAATAACTAGAACAGAGGGAAATAGTCACAAAACACAAAACGCTGGGTCAACGACCCAGGACCATGACAATTTTAGTGCAAGCCGAAGACAACTCAGTATGGGTGATGATAAATGCTGAAGAAATAACCACAGATTTGTGTGTTTATTAATGTGCGCGCATTTGTTTGTTGGAGGATGTGTATTGTGCGTGTGCGGCTGTGAGTAAATAAACGTGTGTATGAGTGGGTGGAGGTGTTTGGAAAGGAAGGGAGAGTAGCAAAGAGACAGAGAGAGAAGATGGGTGGGAGAAAGCGAGAGAGAGAGAGAGATCACACTTTTGTGCTATTCTCTGGTCGAGTGCATTTGGGCATGTTGGCGGGCAGCAGAGGTTATGGAGTCGTAAGGAGCTGGGAGGTATAGCTGAAAGCGAATGAGGCAGAGCAATCATTGTTGCAAGGGAAACAGTTCAGCATGAGAGCGACAGCACAAGAGGGGGCCTGTGTGCTGCCGTGTAAGACATCTCAGAGGTGTCTGACAAGGGGTTAAAAGATTAGAGAACAACCTGTAAGAATACAGGTGCGTGAGGGTAAGAATGAGGCTGTGGCACTGCTAACATGTCAGACGCGCTGATACGTCTGTGCGCTCCAACCCCATTAGACTCCAGTCAGCACAATCAATTTTCCCATGTCAGCCCATTGCCAATCAACCTTGGACCTCTGACCCTGAAGCCAAGCGTGGGCATTTTCAGCCGGCGGCGAAGAGCAGCTGAATACCAATGTGTCTCATCCGTCGGCCACGTTTACCAATCCGTTCCATCCAGACTGCGTCTCTCACAGCTTTTCCTGTGCACCGCATGTAGAGATCTGCTCGCTGCACCCGACAACAACAACTTCATCTTCCTGTAATTTAATTTAGAGGCAGCGGCTGGCATATAATATGCATAATAAGGTAGCGCCCGGCAGTTATTGATGATCACAAATCGGGATAATGCACGAGATCTTATTGCTGAAAATGCAAATACCAACATAGGCTACATTTGTCAGTGAATCTTACTCCCGGCCTCAGCACGTGAAGGTCCACTGACAGATTAGGAGACAGAAAATGACAAAGTGAAGTAACTGACTTAACACCATGTTGACTGATCCTTTTATGAACTATTATCTTCAAAGGAGACTGTGTAAAATGCCATAATCCACTTGAAATTAATCTGAAGCCTATTCCTCTTACAGCAGCCACTGCTGTCCCTTCTGTCTACATGTCTATCTGTGAGCTGATAAAGCATTAAACCCTTAGCAAGTTCCCTTTAACATAGAAGTCGGGGCTCCTCTGAAGCCAATGAGCTCATCATCTGGCTTACTGTCTTCCACACCTTTGTTGGTTGATTTAAAGTGTTCTTCAGTATGTTAATCCACCATCTCTGTTACGTGTTTGAATAATTCACTGGTTGGGCGTTGCAAAAAGCAGCCGTGTATGCCTCTGCTGGAGTGTTTTGTTGTTTATGAGATGCAGGCTCTGGCTAAGTTGCCTTTGTTGTTGCCTATTGATCACAATCTCCATTAGCAGATGATAGCAACATTTAGGTTGTTTCTAGTCTGTAGCACTCATTTCTAAACGTGCTCGTTATTCTGAAGATAGACAGATGAATGAATGTACAGTAACAGAATGAGAATCATCTCCTTTTAAAAAATACAAAAAAATAACAAACAATAAAAACAAGACAAGGTGGAAGCTGAAACGTACCACTTTTCCCAGTTCCATCTATTAAAGCAGTTAAAGCAGAGATCAGGCCTGACTTTGCTTGTGCTACCCCAATTATTAAAGGCACCAGGGGTAGATCAGAGGGAGGGGGCAGTCTCTCTATCTGTGTGTGTGTGTGTGTGTGTGTGTGTGTTACTCATAGAGGGGCCATAAATCTGTTTGCACAGGCACATTTTGGGGACCTGCCGCAAAAAGCAAAACCACACATATAATGACTTGATTTAATGTTGGTGTGTGTTAGGCTTAAGTCATCTGAAGTAATGTTAGTTTTTGTGTGCGGGTGTGTTGAGTGTGCAAGTGTGTAAGTGTGTGGGTTAGAGTGCATGGTCTTGCACTCCTGTTGTATGCCCCCTTATTTTGCCCTCACTACTGAATCTCTGATATAACTATAACTGTGTAAGAGCTGCTAGAGTACCTCAAACCATAACTAACTACATGCATGACAACAACAATAATAACAACAACAACAAAATATATCCTGAATGCACACAGAATCATCACTTTGGTTCCCTTTGTTTATGTTTATGAGGTAAAAATGACCCTGGTGCATTCTTTGGCCAAGTGTTCTAGTCTATTTGCAGAGGGACAAAAGAACCAAAAGGCGCTGTTACAGTAGGAGGTCACAGAATGACTTGATGACTTCATGCCAAAAGCACTTCTCACTTAAAAACACACAAAGAAAAGGAAGGGATTTTTTTTTTGGTCCAGCAATCGCAGGTGGAAACTGTGTGGAGAGTTCTTCATCAGCATCATCCTCCATCCTCCATCACAGAATACATTGCAGTGCGACATATTCATTACTTATTTCTATTTATAACTTAAACATGAACATGTGTATTCACGTAAAAGCACCGTCTGGGTGCACAGAGTTTACTGTAGACAATTAAATAAAAATAAAACCCTTAAAAACAGACCAAAACGCACACTATTAAAAGGCAGTTTTTAACAAATAACCGAAGAATGTTCTTTACGCTTTAAGGATTTATACATATTTTTTCCTTACCTCTGAGTTCTCGTCAATCCAGATATTGTTTGAAGGACGCAAAGACTGGCTTGTTTTCGCCTGTACATTATGGCTCGGATGCTGATGGTGTCGCCCACAGAAAAAGACATTTCTCAGACTTTCTCATTTGAAGAAATGGCCAATCGCTCAGGAAAAAAAAGGGGAAAAAAAAAGAAACCCACTGCCGCCTGCCACAGTATCGTAATTTCTCTCCTCTATAAATTTGAAGGTCGCTTTGTTCAATAAGCCATTTGGCCACTGAAATTCTGTCGTCTTTGCAAAGTTAAAATAGCTTCTGTGAACGAGAAAGAGAGAGAGAGCGGGAGAGTGTGTAGGGAGGTTTAGAGACGCGGATGATGAGATGAGGTGAGGAGTGTACACGCTTCGCAGTGCGCGCAAAGCGAGAGCCCCCAGAGTAGCGTCCACCCCTGCCCGTCTGCATGCATCTTACTTTCACAGTACTGAAAACGGTAGCGAGGTTAATCTTGTCTTACAGATGATGATGATGATGATGAGTGTGTGTGTGTGTGTGTGTGTGTGTGTGTTTTTTTTCTTCCTCTTGCAAATCATTAAGAGGTAGAGGCAGGCTTTAAAAGCTCCACCTCTGAGAAGTGTGGGCAATTGCCCATCATTTAGACGCTCCATGATTTCAATCAGTTATTTCAGACAGCAGCCGCTTATGTCACGGAAGAGCAAATAACTACAACACATGTTCTGCTAGAGATTAAAAAAAGTAAGAAAAATAATTCTGTAATTGTTGTGATTATTCGTGAAAAAATAGTTGCGGTGGACTGTCGTATCTCGAAGTGTTTCACGGCAGACAGCAAAACCTTTCACAAGCTGCCTCCACAATTAGAGCGATTGGACTACAGCTGATGTCTATTGTGACTCTGCTGATTTGATTAGCTAAAATGGACTCGGTGATCTCAGTAAAGGCACTGTGACATCTGTGCGACTTTAATCTTTCATTTCAAAGTACACGGGGAGCCACAACTTTCCTATGATAGACTTTGAAAGACCTGAAAGCAGAATTGAATGAACTTTTCAGTGATTCCATCTAATATGATTGTCAAAGTCACAGCAGTAGGCTGTAGATTATTTTGTACTGCGAGATTTTGTGTTTTTCGTGTAAACTTGAAGGTTTATTTTTATGTGGGCGTGGCTTAATTGAGTACAGGTGATGTCACACACCTTTAATGGCGTGCAATACTAAAAATGTTGGTATTGATCAGATACTGATTTTATAAAGGCAGCTTATGTAGAAAAGAGCAGTGTGACATGACTTATGTAACAAACCATCAACAATTTGCTAGTTCTGACCACATTTAATGACCAATTCACTGTATTCATTTTTACTTTCCACAACAATCAATTCATAATGTTGTACTAGTACGAATTGAATCCCAATACCAATGCTGTTATCCATACTATTGATATTGGGATCAGTCTGTGTAGGAGCCATAATTAAATGTATTGAATTTTGATGATCACTGGGTTTTCATTTGTTTGGTTGCTATGGTGATGTTTAATGAGAGTCACGTGGGTGCTAGCGGTGACATCAAGAGGGCGTTGTCAGTCTGTCATTCACTGGTTTGATTCTGACAGAGAGGAGGGCTGGGTAGCCGTAGTTTTTGTTGACCGCTGCGCAACGAGTTTCCCCTTGTTGCGTTAGAGTCTGTGATGTTTTAAAAGTCCGAATCGCGAGCCAATCACATTACTCTGTAAACTCTCAAAGCACTTTAATAATGAAGACTATCAGTATGAAAAAGAATACAAACATGCCAGTGGTGCTATTTTAATTTGAAATATCATGTGACGAGGCATAGAAGACATGGGAAGGTTTAAAAAGAGAATATTAACTTATAAACACAGCAAACTGTCAAATAAAATAAAGGAAATCAATGGGCTGTAATAGTCACAATGGCTTTCAAGTTATTAATTACAGCATCTTCAGTTTTATTTAATAATGGGGAGAATTGTCATTAAGTGGAGAAAAATACACTTTGAGGTTCTGTGGACAATAGTATTCACTTAGCTTTTACAGAAATATGATCATATTTAGAACTGAAAATGTCGACTGTGTCTAGGAAACTCAGTCCTGCACTATTATTCTGTATGCATTGCATATAAAAACCAGCAGTGGAGTGAAATTGCCATTTGACCTCCAATTTAATACTTCTAAGCAACTGGCTTTTAAACCCATCAAATACCTTGCTGAATAAAAATGCTGTCTGCTAATGAAAGTTCTAGTCTAAAGTTTAGTCTTATTGTATCTATCCTCTGATCCTCAGAGAATTTAAACGTCAGCTGGTTTTTGTGAACTCCATTTTCTCCTCTAAAAGGACCAGCTCAGACCTCCTTCATTCCCTGAGGCATCAGCTTAAATTTGCACAGTGAGACAGCACAGAGAGGAAACAAATAATAGGGCTGACGAGGCTTCATCTAAACTGAGAGGAAGCAGTGAGACAGAAACGTGTTGACAGAAATCTGAACATTTTAAGTTTCTTGAAAAGATATATAAAGATACATCAGCATAGTTTGACAATTACAGTTATTATGTGACTGTTTTAATACTTAATTGATAGTAGGAAAGATGTAGCAACCCCACATTTTGTGAGGCTTTCTTTTCCAACTTAATTTAAAAAAAGAAAGATTGTGCAAAAGTCTTCAACTAACCCTGATTTCTTTATATTTTGCTTGGAAAATGGAAAAATATATTTGGTGTATATAAGACAAGAACAGAGTTTGTACAATTCTAACAAGCTTGAGAGTCAATATTTGGTATGGCCACCTTTATTCAACACATCTGTCATCATACACTTATTCTTCTTCTTTTTTATACTAAGTTAATATACTGTGTTGTGTTGTTTGTTACGTTGTGATGTGTCATATCGTGTCGTGTTGTGTTATATGTAGTGCCGACGTAGGACAGTTTTTCCAATTTCATTGTACTACTGTACTATGTATGACTGTGCAATGACAATAAAGAGTTATCTTATCTTATCTTATCTTATCTTATCTTATCTTATCTTATGATCTCACACTGTTTAAGTTGAGGTCTGGGCTATGGGGAGGCCAATCTATGATTGATAGCGCTCTATTGTGTGTGTCTTTCTATCCAGATATCCGTTTATGGTGTCATGCTAAATTAAGTGGTGGATCAAAATCTGATCCACCACTTTTCTGCATTCATAAGTCCATCAATATTTGAGAAAATACCAAATACTACTGTCTGAAATCCAACCTGAAACCATGACTCCTCTGCTGTGTTTTACAGATGACTGCTGACACTCACTGTTGTAACTCTGATCTCCTCATAACAACCTTTACATACTAAACATACTTACATACTATGTCAAATTTTGATTTATCACTCCATAAGATCTACTAGCACTGATTTTGAGGGCAGTTCTTGTGCAATTTGGCATATGTCATCCCTTTTTTCCTGTTTCCCTTCATTAAGAATTGGATTTCTTTACAGCCACCCTTCTTCCTCTGAGACCATTTCTGATGAGGCTTCAATGAACAGTAGATGAATCAGCCAGATGCATTTCTCAGGTCCTGTGTCAGGCATTTGCTGGATTTTTTTTTTTTTTTTTAAGGACAGGACTTTCTGATACTCTTCATCGGCTGTAGATGGCTTTTTATGCCTGCTACTTCTTTTGTACTCCACTTTTCCAATTCCATTTGATTTTTTTAAAGAGAGACTGCAGACCATGCTGAGAAATGACAGGTTTATGGCTAATAGCTCTTTGGTAATTGCCTTGTTGATACAAAAACACTGTTTTATGTCTTTCAAGTTATGTTATCTTTGGCATTTTTCATAGATTTAACTTAAGAAATGGGAGCAAAGTATGTGTTGCTGTGACAGGCTGCTAGTAACAAAGTGACTAATGATACGGTTCAAGATTGGTTCTTTCTTAAATTGCTAAGTTGTAGGCAAAACACTGGTTCATCCCTGGAGTAACGTGTCTTTTTTATGCTTGAATGATTAATAGGTCAGAGTTAGGTGATTTAAAAGAAAAATAGCAATAGCAATTTTTTAAAAACCTTTGCACATTACTGTATGTAGTTTGAGAAATTCAAAGGCACAGCGTGTTCATCAAGGTACGAGGTGATGAATAAAGCTCAAAACCGAGGCCACTGAAATCATTCAAATCGGTCTTTATAGTGCAGTAATAAAGACAGTTAAAAGCAGAAAATGCATGTCCTTCATCAGAGCTACTGGTCTTTAAAATACAAACCAGGCTCTGTGTCTCTAATGAAGCTCAGCAAGCCCACAAAGAAAGCACAGACTATCAGCAGAAGACAAAAGACAGAGAGATCAGCTTTCTTTACTCTGCATCAGCTCTTCTTTTTTTGCCCATGGGAGCAGATGATTTGGTGGCAGGGAGCTTTGGAGATGTTCTCTTGGTCTCTCTGTACCAAGAAGTGAAAGGAGCTTTTAAAGACAGTGCGGTAGATGAGACGTCAGGATATTTAAGTGCTGGCTCTCAAGGGAACGTTGAAAATAAAAATAAACATAATTTCTTAATTGCATCTTAATTTCTTAATTGAGCAGCACTGGTCACTGTGAAGTGGCTATTATTAATTTAAAATACATCAACACCCTTCTGCTGCATACTGTTGATTTGTTTTCTTTGACTTTCACAAATTTTAGTTTTTAACTTGCAGCTTGTTTGACTTAATCGGTCTATAATTTTCAGACTGATTTGAAGTTTGGTTCTTTGTTTTGGATTTTAATCTTGTGTTTACCTTGATTAGGACATTAAAAACAGCAGATGCATTTGATATTTTACTGAATGTGTACAGCATAGAAATAGTCATCAAAAGATTGAACTTTTCTTCATTCATGGGTACATGATAATTAATGAACGTTTGTTCACTGCACAGACACTGTTGTCAAATTTGGCGTAATGTTTTCCTACTTTTCAATTATATTTCTTGCACAGTGTCATGTTTGCTCTTTATAAGATAATAACCACATTAATAGCTTATATTCACAGTTTTAATTGCAGAGGTTTTGTCACTGTTTTAAACTCTTCATGCATTTATCTTTCAAGGTTATTGAAACACGCTGAAAAGCAACTGGATGCCACTTACAACATCAGCCAGATAAAAGTAAAGAGCCCCAGTGGCTCAATTTAGAGGCGCCTGTGAAAAGGAAAAAGTCCAAGTCAAAGGGAAAGAAAAACTTTTGATTTGCTGAGTGTTGCTTTGTATATCTTGATTCAAAATGTCACACTGCCCCTGGGTGCCGACATCATATTTCCCTCTCTGCACTGCATGTGGTCGCCAGAGAGGCTTTAGGACAACAATACAGCTACAATAGTGTGGATGTTTTTCAGGTCAGTCAAAGAACTAATAAATTGTGTTATACATTCATCAGTAGTGATGCTTTTTAGCCTCTGTTAGGATTTTCCGAGGTAAATAGAACCAGCCAGAAATCCAGCTCTGAATGATGGTTATAGCTTCTTCCAGCTCTTAAAAGGGGATAATGACATTAGAGGGGGCTATTATTGTGCAATTACATTTACAATGCTTTCCTTACTTATTTTTGTGATGTCTTGACAAAAAAGTTTTAATTGTATCTCGACCGAGAAGGAAATCTTTTCAGTTCTTTTTTTTTTTCTGTTTGCTGAAGTTGTCATATGGACACAGCTATGGTGGAAAGTTAGACTTTTAATTCATTTTAAGACTGCATATATAAAAAATAGCAGAGTCTTTCCACTGAGACTATTAAACACCTATGGCTTCATATATGGGCTACCTATATCAGCACGAATCCATATGGGCACCACCCAAAGTGAGAGTGTTGCGCACATTTAGGCTAATTGATATTTAATTATGATGACTGGGTATACATTTTAAATTGCAGACTGCACACGATGAGCTGTCACACAGAGTTGGTGTTTTACAGTTTTACACAGCAGCTGTCCTCAAACTGAGTTTGTGTTTTACTGTTGGTAAAAATCTGATCTGTTCTTACTAGAACTGCATAAATCAGTTTAATACCACTCCATCTCCTGAAAATCTGATTTATTTATTTTTTTGTGCATGTTATATTTCTATATTTCTTTTTCTTCTTTTTGTTGTTGGGTCCTGCTGGCAAAGTTGATGCCTAAATGTTTTCTTGATTGAATTATTTAATTTTAGGTAACAGGCTTTGCTATAAAAGTCTTTCCTATGGCCTTTTTTACAGTTTTCAGCATGCAAATGAATAATAAAGAAGTTTCAGATATGATATAAAATGGCTGTGTCTAAAATATGTCCCTATACACTGCCTGAACATTAAATTGACTTCCAACTTTTCCAGAGACATATAATTCTGTTATAAGTATAAAGAAATAGAGCATTCTCAAGACATTGTGTCACTGAGCTGTGAGGACTATTCATCAAAATAAGAAAAATTTCTCACAAAAAAGGGCCAAGAAAAACAAAGCACATAAATAGCTGCTCTGATAAAGATAAGAATTTGTTTTAGTGTAATGGTCTAATAAATCAAAAAAGGAATGCACACCAGCTTTGTCAGTTGTCGCTGCTCTGTCTTAAAACCATCATTTCATAACATACAAAGGGAAGTAACTAAGTCTGAGGGACAAAGGACCCCCTGATGATCAGTGTTGGGGAGTAACGGAATACATGTACCGCCATTACGCATTTAAAATACAAAATATGAGTAACTGTATTCCGTAACAGTTACCGTTTAAAAAGGTGGTATTTAGAATACAGTTACACGGCTGTATTTTCCTGTTTCATGTTGTCGCGGGTCAGGATTGTTTGGGTTTTGTTTGACAGCTATGTTATGTTTTTTTGAGGATAGTCCTCCCCCAGCTGCTATCAGGGCAGAAGATGTTCACACCTATGTCCGAACTGCAAATGAATCGCGCATGAACGAAGCCGCTGCTCCCGCACTGTAACACAGTCAATTCTTATTTCACTGTTATGCTGTTTTGTAGATCACGAGGTTTAAAACTACTTATAAACACACACACACACACACACACACACACACACACACACACACACACACACACACACACACAAAATAAGTCCACCAGAGTGCCTATTTCGGGTCACTTTTGCCGGTCCAAGCCCGGATAAAGGATCAAGGTTGGAATTGTGACATTAAGAAAAAACAATAATTGCTAAAAGAAATTTAATTTGTAGTTCTAAATAAACTCTAAATGCATTTAGGACGTTTTTTACTCACTTTATGTCTCTTCCACGATGTTATTTCTCTCTCCAACAACATAGGTTACAATTAGATTAGCATGACCAATTGTGCAAATTAGGCGATGACATCATTTAGCGACTTCTAGCGACTTTTAGGACAGCCATTAGCGATTTTCCTTACTGAGGAGTTGGCAACACTCGGGGAGAAAAAGGAGAGTGGAAAACTACGAGTTGTCATCGAGCAGAAACGGGAGCTGGAAGCATGTAAATATAATAATAACCACTGCAGCCAAGAAGAGTGCCTGACGAGTAAGTAAGCTATTAAAACTCGACTGTACACAGTGTTCGTGTTTTCCTCCGAAACAATAAGTTCCGTTGGAGCAGCCTTTCAACGCCTCTCTCTCGCTAGCAAACTTGACCCAGACAACAAAGTAAAGCTATTTTTCGGCTACCAGCCCGACACGGAACCCGACGTATTAGCCAAAGGTCCTCCCTTTACTACGGTTCGGAGCCGCGGACCTTCAGTAATAGTAATAAATCACATTCATGTAGTTGTAAACAGCATGATAATATATTAACAGGGTTCATACGCCTTTTTCAGGGTCAAATTCAAGCACCTTTTAAGCACTTTCAAGGTCCCTTTTCAAGCTTCTCCAGCACATCTATTTAATTTATCATCTGTGATATTATTATGTACAATTCCAATGTATTTTGTTCATCTCCCTTAAATAAACAGGAAGCCTTAAAGTATGAAATATTCATATACAAATACACATATAAATGTGTGTACTGTCTGAGCGGCTGATTGTGCCCCACAGGTCTCAGTGTGAGCTTGAAGACATTTATGAGTTTTAAGTAGTTTAATGTGCAGGTACTGAAGATAAACACATTTTGAATGAAAGCCGGGGAACTTTGGTAGCACAGAAACAAGTGGCTATTCTTTGTGACCATATGGATCACTCATATTACCATTATTTCAAATACTCCAAAAAGCTGGGGTCCAGGGTATAATTGGCCGTTTTTGACTACTTTTGATTTGGCCTCTATATTTCACCTTTAAAAACTGTTTATCTGTTATTTACTCATTTTGACATACCGTATCAGCACAATTGATCTAAATTCAGACAAAATTTAAAATATGAGTAGAAAGTGATATTTTTGACTGTAAAAACCACAGGCATTTTCATAACTTGAAATGCAAAAAGAAATTGTACATTTTTTAAAAATATGCACAAGTTTTGCAAAGCTGTCAGACCTGCAAATCCTGCAGGTCTGACAGCAGCTGTGTCACTCAGCGTTTACACTGCAATCTGCCTTAGGTGGCTTTTTTGCAGCAACTGTCACATTCACTAGTAGAACTGACACACAAAACAAAACAACGACTACACTAACTACAAAATGGTAAATGGCCTGTATTTATATAGCGCTTTACTAGTCCCTAAGGACCCCAAAGCGCTTTACATATCCAGTCATCCACCCATTCACACACACATTCACACACTGGTGATGGCAAGCTACATTGTAGCCACAGCCACCCTGGGGCGCACTGACAGAGGCGAGGCTGCCGGACACTGGCGCCACCGGGCCCTCTGACCACCACCAGTAGGCAACGGGTGAAGTGTCTTGCCCGAGGACACAACGACCAAGACTGTCCAAGCCGGGGCTCGAACCGGCAACCTTCCGATTACAAGGCGAACGCCCAACTCTTGAGCCACGATCGCCCGTCAAAAGACAACACACTAACTTGAGACTCCAAACACGGTAAACGTCACAAATTTCTCATGTATCAAAACCGTCTCTCTCTCTCTTTCGCTCACTCCTAAAACTCCCCTCTCTTCCCAAACAACCAAATGCCACATGTTGCCATATCATTTTTTTGATTGGTACATTTTTCCACCAATAGGGAAGGAGAGTTTTTCTTTTTTCACCAATGACTGTTGTTTTTCACTCACAAGCAAAGCGTATTTGCTAGCGCTCTCCTTAGAAAACGCCATTTTTACCGTTTCTTCCCGGAGTAAACGCCACTGTTTTATTAAAAACAAAAAACATCGGTTTTACGTGGCCTATCAACACAATTTAAACACTGGTATATAGTTTGAAGTCCGCACGTTCGACCCAAGTTGAAATGGAGACTCTAGGACGTCGACCCCAGAGGGTTAACCAGAAAGACTTGAGTTAGCTAGTTATGTATCAGGCTAATGTTTAAAGCTTTCACTTGAGCAAAGTAACTCATATCACTGCTAAGTAATGTTAGCCAAGTTCACAGCATATTCCATTATAGCGCTGCCATACTGCATCACACTCAGTGCATTTCAATCATTTCTCCAGCGAGTTTGATAGCTAGCAAAATAATAATCATAATTTTTTAAAAATAGCATGTGTAACGTACACGTACTAGAAAATTATTTACTAGGACTCACCTATCATGCGACTGGAGACTGGAGAGCTTCTTTCCAAGCTCCTTGGACTACGATGACCTGGATGACTGAGAACCTTCAAGGCTTCTGTATATTTGTAATTGTCTTTTCCAACTGTTGCTGAAGAAGTTTGAGAAAGAATCCCACAACAATGGGTAAGCATTGTGTCCTTGGGCAAGACACTTCACCCGTTGCCTACTGGTGGTGGTCAGAGGGCCCGGTGGCGCCAGTGTCCGGCAGCCTCGCCTCTGTCAGTGCGCCCCAGGGTGGCTGTGGCTACAATGTAGCTTGCCATCACCAGTGTGTGAATGTGTGCGTGAATGGGTGGATGACTGGATATGTAAAGCGCTTTGGGGTCCTTAGGGACTAGTAAAAGCGCTATATAAATACAGGCCATTTACCATTGTCTTTTGGTCTACAGGGTCATCTTTGTAAAAAGGGAAAATCCCCCCCCCCCCCCCCCCAAAAAAACCCCCAAAACAAAACAAAAAAAACCCACAAAACAATCAATAATCCTAACTGCACCTTCAACCTCCTAATATGGACTTTCACAGTCTTTAAAAGAAGACCCTGAGCTCACGTCAAACAACTTTTCCACTGCTACTTCATCAAGGCACGGACACCAAAAGAAACAGTCTTCTGTACTGTTGTGCCACTGTGACCTACCTCTTACAAGGAAGAAGTGCAAAGTGAACAACTCTTTTTTAAAATCAAACTTTTCTATCTTGCCATTTCCTGGATCTTAGCATCACCATCCATAGGGCAAACAGACTCACTGAATGGTTCAGCTAGGAAAAATTGAATCATGTACTAAAGCCCCACAGTCACCAAGATCTCAACTAAATTTTACCCTTGTGAGAGATTTTGGACCAGCATGTCAGACAACACTTTCCACCACTGCTTTCCAGAGACCTTCGAAGTGGATATCCAGCATTCATGCAACTTTAAAAAAGATTTCAGTGAGGCTGCATTTGTTTGGCTGAGATAGTGGTATGGTGGGTGTCACAGCTGTGAGCTCTGACTGCATGCTCTACCGTGGAGGTCAGACAGCAGCCGTAGAGTCCATTAGCACATTACACAGTCCTCTCAGCCAGGAGACAAGAAAAAGCCATTGAACATCCCATTCCACCCCGCCACCACACAGATTAGAGTGGTCCTAATGCAGCTACGATAGGTATGTTACTCATGAGAGAGGAGGAGAGGGAGCTGTGAACCAGAGGCTGAGGGTAACAGCAAACGAGCAAGTGAGGGGGAGAGGAAGACAAAGAGAATATTAGAAAGAGAAACGAGGAAGTAAATGAAGTGTGCGCCACTGATGATCATTCTCTTTGATGGCGTATTGGCATAGCGTCCAATAGACCACACACTCATTAGAGACAGAGAACAGAGTGCAACTTTCCTCCATATGCTTGGTTAAAGCAGGCCAGAAATTAAGAACAAAACTTAATAAAACACACTTCACTAATTATCCTGCTGTATCAGCATAAATGTTGACACGTTTATTTATTTATAGTTCCTCTGAGCACAAACCTGTATGTATAAAAAAGTGTGCTACAGCACACCCCTTGGGAAAACGTGCACTGAGCATGTCTGGGTAATGTGTGAGTTGAATGGAAGGACATATGTTTTATCTGTCTAATACTTTCTGATGCTGTTTTAGGGTTTCTGTGGAAGTGCACTGTGTCAGTGTTTTTTTTTCTTTTGATGAATTACGCAGCTCTTTCCGGTTCTACAAATTGATGGTGAAGATTTAAACAAAAAGCACATTTTCCATGAACAACATGGAAGTTTAACATGACTTGAAAGCCTTTTATTCTCTTGGGGAAAACCACATATCTACACTAGCATCACCGAGTTATTTTCCTTGCTCTCTTTTGGTTGCCGGATTTCATTTGTCTCTTGATTTGTTTTCCTTTCACCACTTGTAATAAACATATGTTAGAGTACATGAAAGGGTATTTGAATTTCCTTTATCTCAAAAGCAGCGAGTGATAATGCAAACTGCCTCAGAGGCAAAAGAAACCAATCCATTTAATAAACTTTTTCTCCACAATCTGTTTATATGGGCCTGCCTGCCAATGGCACATCAAAGAATAAACTTACAAAGGTTTTAGAGTGTGTGGTGCCTTATTACAATTCGCTTGAAATCATTAAAAGAATACTGGGTGGGTGTTGTTGCTTCTGGTTCGTCTTTCATATCAGGTGGTTTTGATGAAGGAATGGTTGGTAGGGAGACTTGGAGGCAGCAGCACAAGGTGGTAAACAACTCATCTCTCTTGCATTTATTTTTTGAAAAGCATTATAAGTATAAGAGACTGAAAAAATGAAGGAGGTGGAAGGGAGGGGTGTGGGTGTACAGTGATTCATTAAAACTGATTTCCAAGCTCAGTCGATTTCCCTGCTATCGGTCTCTGCAGACATGGAATGCCTTTGGGTATGTAACAGACACAGCACAGAGTGAGATATATTGGAAGTCTTGTTCAATGGATGCATTGATGGACAAACAGATAGGCTCAGGAACACCAACCATTTATAATCACTAATGTTATGCAACCACTTTTCCATGATATGAAAGCCTGGAGTACATGAGATATGACAATGTTTATTCTGGGGAAGCTTAGAAACATTAAACCAGGGGTGTCCCAGATGATCATCATTCTAACATTTGTTCACATAAATCAATAAATTCACCAATCTATATACCCGCAGAACATATATAAATTTCTGTTCTCCCCCCCTCCCCCCTCCCATTTTCCCATGCTTTAATCAGCATGGAAAAACCTTAACTGACATCTTTTATAGTCATTTCGAGCAGTTTGCCATGTTTGTTGTTGTCAAATTGTATGCTAGGCTTGCTCATTAGCTTACTGCTCCTTGTAGTGGTGTGGAAGAGCTGGGAGATTTGCGCTGTTGCACAGTAGTTCTGCGGGCTATCTACTTATAGTGCAGTAATCTATCAACAAAGACACAGCCAATTTATTTGTGTATTCACAAACACATTCCACAAAGAGAAGTGCACATTAGTGAGTAACAAATGAGCAGACCTAATGAAGGGGTAGAGGTATGTACCAAAAGGTTGTGGTTCTGTTTGAAATCAACATAGCATTTGACATAGATTAGAGACAGCTGAAGGAGAATCGATATGTTTTTGTTATACAGGTGAACTCCTGTTAGAAGTCACTGTGAATTGTGTGGTCCTATAGGTTGACACAACTGTCCCCTGGATGAAAATGACAGCTCAGGTCGAGTGCTAGACTTATCCAGCATCTGACTGACAATAGCTTCATTTTTCAGCCTGGCAATGATCCCAAACACCCTGCCAATGAAGTAAAAGCATACCTGGATAGACACACAATGAAAGATCAGTTGCAGATCGGCCTCCCTGGAGCAGGGACCTTAATATTATTGAAGCAGTGTGGAATAATCTCATCAGAGAATGGAACAAAAGGCAGCCACCATCCAAAGAAGAGCTTTGAATGGCCTTTAAGAAGTATGAATAACTATTTCTGAAGACTACTTAAAGAAATTTCAAGAAATCTTACCTAAGAGAGTTCAAATTGTGTCCACACATTTCATTCGCAAAACTGAAATAACACCCCACGGCTAGGTAATGATGACAGTCTTTTTTTAAATACTAAAACAGAGTTTTGGGCTCGCACAAACTATTAATAAATCTGTCTGTTCATGTCAATATATGCTTAACATTATCTAGTGCTTACAGTAATGTACAAAGCTCAGCATAATATGTTTTTGCAGCTCCCCCCCCCCCCTTTTTTTTTTAGCAGTAACAGCATTAATTTATTGATTAGAATTATAATCTTCTAAATCCACTGCATTTCATTTGTTGTTATCTAACAAGCTGTATAGACAAATAACTTGGTTTCCACTTCATCAAAATGGCAATTACTGTAGGCCTAATTGCAATAATCTTTAAAAAAAATTTCTATGCAGATATAAAAATCCTCCAAACACTTTAGGTATTTGTTTACATTGCTTTTAAAATTATTACATTAAATTGATTTGTGGGGATAGGTTAATTGGATAATCCAAATTGTCACTAGGTGTGAATGTGTGAATGAATGTGAGTGCGAATGGTTTTCTGTCTCTGTGTGTTGGCCCTGCGACAGACTGGCGACCTGTCCAGGGTGTACCCTGCCTCTCGCCCTATGACAGCTGGGATAGGCTCCAGCGCCCCCCGCGACCCTGAAAAGGATAAGCGGAAGCGAATGGATGGATGGATGGATGGATGGATGATTTAGAGCCTTGTGATGCACTGGCAACCTATACAGAGTGTACGTTGCCTCTCAGCCTGACAGGTGGGAAGGGCTCCCCATCAACCTAGATTGGATAGACCTCTAAGAAAATGGATGGATTAAAAGTCCAAAAATAAAAATCCAAGTAAGACTCTGTTTTTCTTTCCAAAACACTGCCAGAAGACTCAAACATTGCAAAAATGCAGTGAAAGGTCGTTATTTCTTCTTCATGCTTAACCATTACCTTCAGCCTCACCTTCACATCTTGGGTGCATTTCAAATCTAGCACACAACAGAAATTGACATTTTCGCTCCTAAATTCATCTCTCTGTACAAAGACTCTTGCCTCTTGTTTCACACAGAACTGTTGAGGCTCATTCATTTCTGCAGAACTCTGTCAGTTCACACAACATGCCCCCTATGACTTAGCTGAAATACCATGCAATGAAAAAGGCATTGCAAAAAGCCCTTCCTCTTTCAATAAAACATAATATTATCCCTTTAATCCTATGTTCAGAAGGACTGTATAGCACTTTACAGACAACACATCTTTTAGACCTCAAAATCTACCTGTTTATGTGTTCATGTATATGCAGTTTAGCAAATGAATCTGATAGAATTTCCTGTGAATGACTAAATCGTACTGAAAGTAAACATATCTCTTTTTATGGTGGAAATAAAAGTGGTGATTACAATGAATGCTGTTTCTTGTGAGATGACCGATTATATGAACTCAACAACAAATATCAGAGGAAGACATGTGACATCACTGTCAGGTGAATGACTATTTGAACACAATGCATCAGTAGCAATACCTCCGAGAAGTGTCTGCAATATAAAAAGGGGGGGGGAGACAAGCGCTGCCAAGACAAAAAGACCCATATGGCAGGGATAGACAAGAAAACAAAACATATCAAACTCTGATGCCAAAAACGCTGCCTCTCATAACATATTTGTCTAACTAGGTTCTAACAGGCACTGTCAACCGTCGTCCCTCAGAAAAGCCAGAATTTATGTGTCTTCTCCTTGTTCTTGTGCTTATTTTGGTGAGATGAACAAACAGGGAGGAAGAGAGAGAGAGAGAGAGGTCATTTGAGGTACAGGTAAGCTGTTCTAAAATCCTGTGCATTTGCAGCACAGAAAGAGGACACAAAAAGATGATTTAAACAGGCAGTTTGATTCACACTGTTATTCTGTTTTAAAAATAGCATGTAATGCCATTTAAATGGCTTGGCTTGTTCTTGGCTTGTTCATTTAGCCTGTTTAGCTTCCTGCTGCATAATGGCATGAAAATGTTCAGGGATGAGGACTTTGGAAGGCAGGAGCAGAGTAGGGCATGTTGCCACAAACACAAACACAAACACATCATTTTAGGCATTATTTGTCTATGTAAATATATGTATTGACTTAAAACAAATTGAAAGGAAAACAACATTTGAAAACCTAATAAAAAAAATAATAATATTGTAAGCATGCAATACAATAATAACCTTGGCTGACTCTTTAACTCTTCTGTTCCATTTTCTGTCCAGTTTTGTTTGTTTCATTAAGGAAATTTGTGACAACCCCGTCCTTTAGTGTCAGTTTTCCTTTGCATGTGTGTGAGGTAGAATTTTTTTCTCCCTTCCTGGCTGCTATGAGTCTTCTCAAGACTATTTTGTGTCCACTGGCATAGATATTTGCCTGCACAGAGCCTAGACAACCTAGGCAAATGTGCCTGTGTGCAGTCTTCCAAAAAAACAGCAGGATGTAGCTCAACATGGATGATTCTATGTATAAGTTGAATCCTCATTGGTTGAAAGTGGGCTGGAACAGGAAAGGGAGCGATAGCAAAGTTCACCATGAACAAAGGAAG